>NC_137016.1:22998178-23230678 GCF_032717465.1 Coenobita brevimanus | reverse complement strand
AGCAAATTTTGACCTCTTCAGCTTCGGAAATTATTCCATATTTAATCTGGCTGCTTGTCCTGAAGGCAATTTAAAATATAAATATATATGTGTTAAAATAAGAAGAGGCGTAGATTTAAATCATCGCCCGCCAATCAGCAGCCGTGATTCAAACACACCTTACTCGCCCCATACATCTCAGCTGCACAGGCCAATCAAATAGGGTAGTAATGTTCTCCTCCTCCTCTTCATCATCATCATTGGTAATGGGTAAAAACCATCCATAGTTACCGTAGATCACATCTTAAATGTGAGGGGAGGGACCGGTGGGATGGGGGTGCGGTGTGGGTGGAGGTGGAGGTGAGGGTGGGGGGGAGTCAGGGGGAATGAGCAGAGAAATGGCACAACATGGAAATTTCAATTATATAAGGGCCGGGTCCACAATGTCCTACACCTTTTGACTAAACTAGAGGATCTGCATAGTCAGCAGAGGGAGAGAGAGAGGGAGAGAGAGAGAGAGTTGATTATATATACATATTTAATTGTGATAGTATGTGACTGTAATAGCATGGAATTTAGTATCCAATTGTAATAGTATGAAAGTAGGATAATATGTAACTGTTACAGTATGAAAATGGAATTGTGTGTATCTTAGATTGTATGAAAATGAGTCAGAATGATACTAGAACTGAATGTACAGTAATTGCAACGATATGTTATTAGAATCATATGAAATTGGAATAGTATGTACTTGGGATAGTATGGAAGTAGGATAGTATGTAGTTGGGATAGTATGAAAGTGGGATAGTTTGGAAGACTGATGGTATGGAGGCCAAATAGTGTATAACTGGAACAGCGTGAAATTGCCAGAGGGTGGGATGGTATGAAACTGGGAGAGATTGAAGTGTGATAGCATGGAAGTGGGATGGTATGAAAGTGGGAGAGATTGAAGTGTGATAGCATGGAAGTGGGATGGTATGAAAGTGGGAGAGATTGAAGTGTGATAGCATGGAAGTGGGATGGTATGAAAGTGGGAGAGATTGAAGTGTGATAGCATGGAAGTGGGATGGTATGAAAGTGGGAGAGATTGAAGTGTGATAGCATGGAAGTGGGATGGTATGAAAGTGGGAGAGATTGAAGTGTGATAGCATGGAAGTGGGATGGTATGAAAGTGGGAGAGATTGAAGTGTGATAGCATGGAAGTGGGATGGTATAAAATTGGGAGAGATTGAAGTGTGATAGCATGGAAGTGGGATGGTATGAAATTGGGAGAGATTGAAGTGTGATAGCATGGAAGTGGGATGGTATGAAAGTGGGTTAGAATGGAACTGAGACAGTATGTTAGTGAAATAATTAATATGAAAGTGGGATGGTATGGAAGTGAAATAATATATAGGCAGGATATTATGAACTGGGATAGTATCGAAGTGTGATTACATGGAAGTGTGTTATGATGGAAGTGGGATAGTATGGAAGCGTGATTGCAGGGAAGTGTGTTATTAAGGAAGTGAGATAGCAGTGGCGTACCTGAGGGGGGCGGGGGGGCTGTTTGAAACTGCCCCCCGGGCCCCCAATTGGGGGTGGGGGCCAAAAAAAAGTCTTAAACATTTATAAGCTTTTTTATTAATATTTAAAAATATATATATTTATCATCCCGACAATCCCGGCTGAGATATTAGATAAGTTTTGAGAATTAGGGGAGCTAGGTTCTTTGCGGGGCCCCCCTCCCGGAGGGGGGCCCCGCAAAGAACCTAGCCCCCCGGGCCCCCAAATCTCTAGGTACGCCCCTGTGGGATAGTATGGAAGTGTGTTAGTATGAAAGTCAGGTAGCATTAAAGTGTGGTAGTATGGAAGTTGGTTATTCTGGCATTGGGTTGGGGTAAGGCTCGTATTTATATATGTACCGGTACTCTAATCAGGCTGGTATGGGACGGTTTTGCTCAGCTTTAGAAACCCCACTAGTTATAAAACGTAAAACCATCGTGATGTACTGTGCGTGCGTGCGTGCGTGTGTGTGTGTGTGTGTTTGTGTGTGTGTGTGTGTGTGTGTGTAGACAGAGTTAGAAAGAGAGCTCACGCTTTAGCCCTTCAAGAGCTCTCACCCCTTCAACTCAGTGATATTGGATTTTTAGTCTTGCACTCATCAGAAATTCTTTACTTAGCTTACAGGACACTTACGGATGCACAGGAGTTAATTAGAACTTTTTAAAATGTACTCAACTGACGGTCTCTCCTAGGTCAATAAAAATGTTTGAAGGCAGCAAGAATATGACAAGAAAATATATCATTTAGCTGAAAAGAGTAACGAAAAATAAAAAAATGGAATGCCCTGCCGTGGGATAAGCAGTCATTAGATACCTGAAAAATGGCGGACTTAGAAATGCAGAAACACGTTCTACTCTTTCAGTGGTCGTGGTGACACAGCGGCTGTGTATTGGAGATGAATATCAGTCAGGTGGGGGTTCCATCCCTACGTCCCAGTCTTAGCAACCCTCATGCTCGGAGTTCTTTGCGTCAGTAGTCATGAGTAAGGAAAGAAACTGAGCTCTTAACCTAACCCCCCCCCCTCAAAAAAAAAAATAATAATAATAATAAGCTCAGTTGGAAGCAAAGGGTAATACAATAAACAAGTAACCTGCATCTCATGTCACTGTCAGCAGTGTAAATTTGTAAAATAGTTAAAAAAAATTTATTCTAAAAAGGGGATACACCTCGCCTCGCCAGGCAACATTAGGGAAATCCTCACCGTCAGAGTTAAAAGCCATCACCATTAGCCCCGCCTGGCCCAAGCATGTATTATTGTAATTTACTGAGACTGATAACTTTCACTAATACTCAGCTGAAACACCCTCCTGTCAATGGGATAAATTGATCTTTACGAGAATTGTCTGACCATAAACAGCAATACTATACCCGCGTAATTGGCTGTGTTTGTATCTTGATGGTTTTTGGAAGTGTGTGTGTGTGTGTGTGTGTGTGTGTGTGTGTGTATCTGCTGCGCAGGGACAGTTGGAATCGAGTTCCTGACGGTGGATGCCTATATTTGTATGCGTTAGGAGAGAGAGAGAGAGAGAGGTGGGTAGATGGAGGGGTAGAACAGTGATGTGTATGTGTGTGTGTATGAGAGAGAGAGAGAGAGAGAGAGAGAGAGAGAGAGAGAGAGAGAGAGAGAGATGGGGGAGATGGAGGGGTGGAACAGTGATGTGTATGTGTGTGTATGAGAGAGAGAGAGAGAGAGAGAGAGAGAGAGAGAGAGAGAGAGAGAGAGAGAGAGAGAGAGAGAAAGAGAGAGGGAGGTGGGGAGAGATGGAGGGGTGGAATAGTGATGTGTATGTGTGTGTATGAGAGAGAGAGAGAGAGAGAGAGAGAGAGAGAGAGGGAGGGAGGAGGGGGGAGGGTAATACAGCAGTATATGTATAGGTGTAAGCATTTGTGTATTGGACTGGAAACTCACAGCCACCCAGTGTAAGCGTACTCGTGAAGTAGTGAGTTCTGAAATGTGTTGGTGTGGCTGGCTGGCTGGCCGAGTGTGAAGTTTCGGTAATACGATGGCCATCAATTTCTTTTACATATTGTTTCATTTTCGCATTTACATGCTTTTGCCTTTCGCCCCTTGTATTCCTCACCTACCTCCCTCTCTTCCTCTCGCAGCTTCATTTTTTCTCCATCCCTCCAAACTTAATTTTTCCCCTGTCAACTCCATATCTTCTCTCTTCCGAGTTTTCCCTTTTGTCCTATTATTTTTCTGCCATTCTCTCCTCTCCTATTCCCGTCTTTCTTTTAGTCCCTTCTTTTTCTGTTTTCCCCTTTTCTTCCTCTCCATCATTTCATTTTTCCCTTCTCATTATTCTTTCCTAATCTCATTGAGCTTATTTCGTCTTTCCATCTGTCAATTAACAGTTCCTTTCATTTTGTCCTTGCTTGGTGCTTCTTTATTTTTCTGCTGTTCAGTTCCCCTCCCTTTCTCCTCTGCCTGTCATCTCAATTTTCTTTTTCTTTTTGCTGTTCTTTCTTCTATGTTTTTCTGTTATTTTTCCCTGTTGCCTCTTCCCATCATCTCTTTCTCCTATAGTAGTCTTCAGTTCATTTCCAGATTTTATTTTTCTTGTGTCTTCCCTTCATACCGTCGCACTTGGCTGTCTCATATTTTTACCTTTATTGTCCTGTTATTCCTGTCTCTCCCATTTTATTCCTCCGTGCTGTCTTCCATCCTTCTGATCATTTCTCCTGACGTTTTATCTTCCCGCCAGTCCAACTGTCCTTTGCTTTTCGTTTCTCTCTCCCTTGTGTTCTTTCTTATCCTCTTCCCCCTTTCCTTTTTACGCTCTCTCTCTCTCTGTCTCTATCTATCTCTCTCTCTCATCATCATCATCAATCAGTGTCTTTTAAACTTCTAGATCACTGATGATGGAGATTGTGTGTTCGAAACTTTTGGAATAATAAAGGTGATATATACATATATATATATATATATATATATATATATATATATATATATATATATATATACAGGGTGTAACGCGACGTATGACAAAAACTTACACCAATGATCTATCATGTAATTTTGAGTATATTTTGTTCTATAAGCATATGCTCTCTGCGACCCCAGATCAGTACCCAGCATTCGGCTGTTTTGTGGAAAAGCTTCGTCTCTTGCATGTGCCATTGGGTGAGAGCTTGGCAGGGCGACGGGAGACGAGTATTATTAGCTTACACCGCACTGTACATGAAAATCCCATATCCTATCAGTACACACGAGTTTTAAGAAGAAACTGTACTTAGTCTATTGATTCTTTAACATCAAGTCATGCATTCATGCAATTCTTTTGCACAAATCGATTGTAACTAAGGATTAAATTCAAATTTTATGGCTTGCAAGGGAGAAGGAAGAGAGGGAGGGAGGACAGGCTGGTGTGTTGTGCCAGTTGTGTAATATTTGGTTTGTAGGATGTTGCTACCAGCATTATCCTAACACCCACAGCTCATTCAGTGAAAGAACATTACTGTACTGAGTGACTAGCATCACTTTAAATCAGTAGTAATATTATTATTCATTAAAATTTCTCTGCTGCAAGTAAACGTGGCACCATTTTTTTTCATATGCTGCTGACGGGAGAACAGTGATACAGGATTGCCAATGTAACGACTATGTAGCTAGACCTATTTTTTGCTTCTACTTGCGACACTAACATCTGGCAACATGATATCTAGCTACATTCTGGATATTTTTGCCATTTTTAGGTGATATTCTAGAGATTTATCGTATTTTCTAGCGATGTTTTGCAGTGTTTATTATCTAGCGACATTCTAGCAAGTTTTCAGGACTAAACTAGCGAGATTGATGATAAGGACTTGGCAGCCCTGCGTCCACTGTCATTTGAACGGGAACATTTGCAGGGGAGGACACGCTTCAAGTAATGTTCTCCGCGTTCTGTTGTTCACCGAGTTCGGCTTCACATGTTCATGAAACAGCATGCCACGTACGTACGGCAATGAAGACTATGCAGATATCATGTATTTTTTAACGGATTCTGAGATGGTAATGCCAGTCTCCAGAGAGGAACACAGGTGGAGATACCCAATGGCGCCACGTTTACTTGCAGCAGAAAAATTGTGATAAATTCTTCCTGACAAAGTGATGCTAATCTCCCTTTAGAATAACTTTTTTTTCGCTGAATGAGCTGTGGGTGTTATGATAATGCTGGTAGCAACATTCTACAAACCAAATATTACATAACTGGCAACAACACAGCGCTTGTCTTCCCTCCCTACTCCCTTGCAAGCCATAAAATTTGAATTTAATCCTTAATTACAGTCGATTTGTGCAAAAGAATTGCATGAATGCATGACTTGATGTTAAAGAATCAATAGACTAAGTACAGTTTCTTCTTAAAACTCGTGTGTACTGATAGGATATGGGATTTTCATGTACAGTGCAGTGTAAGCTAATAATACTCGTCTCCCGTCGCCCTGCGAAGCTCTCACCCAATGGCACATGCAAGAGACGAAGCTTTTCCACAAAACAGCCGAATGCTGGGTACTGATCTGGGGTCGCAGAGAGCATATGCTTATAGAACAAAATATACTCAAAATTACATGATAGATCATTGGTGTAAGTTTTTGTCATACGTCGCGTTACACCCTGAGGGTGTAACGCGACGTATGACAAAAACTTACACTAGTGATCTATCATGCAATTTTGGGTATATTTTGTTCTATAACATATACTCTCTGTGACCCCAATTCAGTACCCAGCATTCGGCTGTTTGGGTGTAAAAGTTTAGTGGCTGCATAGGTGCCATTGTGTGAGAGCTTCGCAGGGCGACGGGAGACGAGTATTATTAGCTTATACTGTACTATACATAAAAATCCCATATCCTATCAGTAGAAACGAGTTTTGAGAAGAATCTTGACGAAGTCTATTGATTCTTTAACATCGTCATGCATTTCTGCAATTCTTTTGCACAAATCGACTGTAAATTAAGGATTTAATTCAAATTTTATGGCTTGCGAGAGAATAGGGAGGGAGGAGAGGGGCTGGTGTGCTGTTGCCATTATGTAATGTTTAGTTTGTTAGATATTGCTACGAGCATTATCATAACACCCACAGCTAATTCAATGGAGAAACGTTATTGTAAAGGGAGATAAGCCTCACTTTAAGTCAGGAAGAATAATATTTATAACAATTTTTCCGCTGCAAGGAAATTGGCGCGATTGGGTATCTCCGCCTGTATTCCTCTCTGCATCACTGGCATTACCATCGCAGAATCCGTAAAAATAGACGATATCTGCATATTCTTCATTGCTGTACGTACGTGGCATGCTGTTTCATGAACAAGCTGGACCCAGTGAACACCTGAACGCGGAGAACAGTATCTAAAGAGGACGCCTCGCCTGAAAAATTTCCCGTTCAAATGACAGTGGACGCAGGGTTGTCAAGTCCTTATAATCGATCTCGCTAGTTTAGTCCTGAAAACTTGCTAGAATGTCGCTAGATAGTAAACACTGCAAAACATCGCTAGAAAATACGATTAAATCTCTAGAATATCACCTAAAAATGGCAAAAATATCCAGAATGTAGCTAGATACCATGTTGTCAGATGTTAAATAGTGGCGCTAGGTAGAGGCAAAAAGTAGGTCCAGCTGCATAGTTGTTACATTGGCAATGCTGTGTCACTGTTCTCACGTCATCATATGAAAGCAATGGTGCCACGTTTACTTGCAGAAGAAAAATTGTAATGAATAATAATATTACTCCTGACTTAAAGGAATGCTAGTCACTCATTACAGTAATGTTTTTTCATTGAATGAGCTGTGGGTTTTATGATAATGCTCGTAGCAATATCCTACAAACTAAACATTACATAACTGGCACAACACACCAGCCCCTCTCCTCCCTCCCTATTTTCTCGCAAGCCATAAAATTTGAATTAAATCCTTAATTTACAGTCGATTTTTGCAAAAGAATTGCAGGAATGCATGATGATGTTAAAGAATCAATAGACTTCGTCAAGATTCTTCTTAAAACTCGTTTCTACTGATAGGATATGGAATTTTTATGTACAGTACAGTATAAGCTAATAATACTCGTCTCCCGTCGCCCTGCGAAGCTCTCACACAATGGCACCTATGCAGCCACTAAACTTTTACACCCAAACAGCCGAATGCTGGGTACTGAACTGGGGTCACAGACAGTATATGTTATAGAACAAAATATACTCAAAATTGCATGATAGATCACTAGTGTAAGTTTTTGTCATACGTCGCGTTACACCCTGTATATATATATATATATATATATATATATATATATATATATATATATATATATATATATATACAGTATATAATATTATCCTTTCACATTCCTTCTCCCGTGTAATCATTGATTCTTCCTTTCCTTTATCTTATATTCTGCTTTCTTCATTTTCTCTTCTCCTGTCACCCAAACCTGCTCTTTTCCATGTCTGCTCTTAACCTTCGTTTTTCCTATTCTCATCTTTCATCTGCCTCCCTTCCAGTCTTTCATCCCTCAAATTTTCTTCCCATCTTCTTTCATTCATTCTTCTTTCTGGTCTTACTCCTTCGTCCTCTCTTGTCTCCTCATTCCTCCATTTTTCCTTCTGCCTTCCTCTGCTGTTGCTTCTTCAACGCCCCCTTTTCTCTGCTCTTACTCCATCACCTCTCTTTCCCTCCCCGTTCCTCCGGCCATCCCGGGCCTCAGCTAAGATGGTGAGGTGCGAGGCAAAGGTGGCCTGGAGTGTGAAATAGTTTTCCATCCTCTCTTGTGTTTGCACCCTGCCTCACCTATTCCCCACCCTTGCCTTACCTTGGCCTCATCCCATGCCCACCTCTGCCTCACCTCTGGCTCATCCCATGCCCACCCCAGTCTCATCTCTGCCTCAATTCTCCCTCACTGTTCAACTCTGCCTCACCATACTTCATTCATCAGCCCTGCTTCACCCCTGCCTCACTATACTTAACCCGTGCCTCAACATGCTTAACCCTTGCCTCAAAGGAAGGAGGCGGTAACACCAATCAGGGCAACACTTTTATAGCAGATGAAAAACTTGTGAAGAAGAGAGCAGGGACTCACTTTTCACTCTCCCCCTGAGGACCTTGTTTCCGGCCATCTCCCTTTGTTGATGTTATCCAGTGTTTCTGCAGTAGGAAGAGCGGTCCAGCATACTCCTGTACACACTTCTCTATCAACACAAAACTAGTTGAATAGTATAATGAACACAATCTTTTGACATTATTACAAAATTTTGATCCAAACCCCATCCTTGATGTTCGAGGAGAGGCAGTTGCTAAAAATTAATGACCCAGACTCCAGCCTTGGAGAGGGAACCAGAAATGTACCACTGCTGACCCCTGGTAGTGTCACGACCACTCCAGATGTCTTGAATCACTATCTCACTAAGTTTCCATCAGCTCCTGCAACATTCCTGACCGTTGCTCCAACTTCTTCTCAGTTGAATATTACCTCTCCTCCAATAAACTTCACCTTCTGTTCCTGACCGAAATATGCTGACTGAGGCACACTGACTTTAGGCATAGGCTAATTTTAATTCCCACAGTTTTCTCTACACTTGCCTCAGAGCTAAAGTTGGCTGGTGCATGCACATGTGCCAAAGTTTAACTTTTCCTGTTCTCATACTAAAGTCTCCCGTATCTTTTTCTCTCTGGCTGCGGCTGTCTTGCCAGTTCCTGAATGTTTACCTATGTAGTATGCTTTTTATCTCTTAACTTCTTTCACTGTCCAAAAGTCTTTTACTGCCTCAGTTTAGGAGTGGAACACAATCTCGACATCTCTCCTTTCTCAGAAGCTTTCCATTTTATGAGATTTAAACTTTCACAGCCACATGTGCCTCTGTTTTCATCTCACTGATGTATCTGGCGAAGTCCAGATCATACTGTTGTTTACAGTACAGGGTATGATGTGGAGCACCATATGCAGCACATCCCTGCCTCATCCCTCATCCTTGCCGCATTCCTCATCCTTGCCTCACCTCTCATCTCTGCCTCACTTTTCAACCCTGCCTCGCCTCTTATCTCTGCCTCACCTCTCATCCCTGCCTCACCTCTCAATCCTCCCTCGCCTCTCATCTCTGCCTCACCTTTTGTCCCTGCTTCATCTCTCTCTCCTGCCTCACTCCTCTTCCTCTTCTTCCCTACCTCATCCCTTAACCTTTTCCCTGCCTTACCGCTCTCCTTCCCTGCTTCACCCCACGTCCTCGTCTCTGTCTCGCCCGTTTTCCTCTTTTTGACGCCGCCCCTCTTCCATGACTCATATTTCCTCCTTGCCTCACCCCTATCTCACTCCTGCCTCATCCTTCCCTTATATCTCTTCCCTGCATAACCTTTGCCGCCTCGCATTTCACTCCTCTAACTTGCCTCTCCACCTCACGCCAACATATCTGTCTTCTTACTCTCTCTCTCTCTCTCTCTCTCTCTCTCCCCTTAAGTACGAAGACCATTTCCGTATTTTGTATTGGCTAACGTCAGACGATTAGTTTCAGCTTTAATATTGGAGGACACAGCCTCGTAGTGAAGGTGTTTAGCACTCTTATTTTTCCTTACTATTTGAGTTATGTGTGTGTGTGTGTGTGTGTGTGTGTGTGTGTGTGTGTGTGTGTGTGTGTAGGATTGCAACAAACATTACAGTTATCCAGCCACACTGATGGTTATGTTCTGTGTTCATGGACTTGAGTCCCTAAGAGGCGGTAAGAGAGCTATTGATCATATATTGTCACCGGGGCATGGGCTAGTTACCTGCACTTAAGTATTCTGGATTACTGTAAGTTAGAGATAACGATGGTTAATACACGACAGACTCTATGATTTAAATTCTCATAATATAGATATCGTAGTTATGTCCTGCCCCGCAACAAATATTCCCGTAAGGATAAAAAATGAACCGGATGTTGCGTGTGTCTTGGTACTCCTTTGTAACCTTTCAGTCTTCATCAGTCTCAGGTGATGCATGCTGCCACTTTGTCATTTGCTCTCGTACTTTTTTTCTCTCTCCTTTTGCTGAATCCTACCCTACCCATTTTCTAGAGGAATTAAAGTTAGGATTAGGATGATGAGGATGTTGATGATGATGATGATGATGGTATGCTTGATCTATTGTGACACCGCTCTCAGACTCAGAGTGACTGATAAAGCCATGCCACCCTCCCTCCTATACTCCTTCACTTCCTTCCCACTTAAAATATCCCCCTGATTATTAATGTAATTGCAGGTAAATGTGAGTAAAGAAAATAATGTGAACTACTAATCTTGACCATCCCCCTTTATATTCTCCACATAATCGTTTTGAAAAGTTTCTATATTTAATTACAGGTAGAAAGACTTATGCTAAAGATGAAGTGATAAAAATGCTCCTTCAGCTATTCACTCTAGCTGGTTGGCGCCGAATGCAGGAGAAAGCAGCCTCATTCACATACATTCAGTATCTCACCTGTCCAGAGTAATGGCGTACAATGAAGCAAATTTGAGACGTGCACATCCAAGCCCCGCTCATTACTCTGCAAATTACTCCTATGGATCACTTTATTCTTGCCTGTTTTAATTCACTTACATCATGCCGTCCCCTCCTGAAGCACAGCGTTCTAATCTGCTCTGTTCTGTTATGGCTTCTCACCTTCCTGGATGCTCAGTCTTCTCTTATTAGAAACTCTTTTCACATAATTCTTCCACCTCATCCTGATTCAGTCTTTTCTTCCAATATAATTTACTTGCAGTCCTTTTCGTCATTATTATTAATCTCCCATTATCCATTCTCTCCAAATGGGCATTTCACATTATATACATTATGATCAGTTCTTTCCATTATACTACGACGACTTCCATTTTCTCTCTCTAACCATGTCATTTCTAACTCCATAAAATCATCTCAGTCCACATTTTAGGTTTTGCAGTTTAATTCCCAGCATTTTTCTCATCTCACTCTACATATTGACTTGAGCATTTTCATTCCTAACAACTTCATCCTTTCCCAGCCTCATACCTCAAATCCACACAAGCCAGTCAGCACCACTATGCCTTTATGCACACACCTCAAGATAATCAGGCGGGAAAACGACAGCAATGAAGTCTACACAAACACTCAATATAAACCTCACCTTTAAGTACATCACTTTACCTTTCCCTCATAGTCTCCTAACTCACATACTTTTCCTACCTTCTCCGGAGGCTTCGGGCAAATGAGAGTAATGGCGCGGACATGAATGGCTTAGGTGGACTGACGTTGCCGGGACAGGACCAGTGGAACGGGCACACAACAGCAGAATGGAATAATATTATCAGATCTGAAGACAGTAGCAATCTTGAGAGGGCCCTACGCTCGCTTGCTGCCTTTAGTTCCCCCCTGCCTGCCTCCCTGCCTGACAGTGTGTGTGTGTGTGTGTGTGTGTGTGTGTGTGTGTGTGTGTGTGTGTGTGTGTGTGTGTGTGTGTGTGTGTGTGTGTGTGTGTGTGTGTGTGTGTGTGTGTGTGTGTGTGTGTGTGTGTGTGTGTGTGTGTGTGTGTAATGATAATTTTCGGTTTATTTATTCATCACAGCCAGTGGCTGAAAATAAACAGGTCCACAATCTAGTATCCTAACCTAAGGGGGTCAACAGACTGACCCTGGCTGCTCCAGGGGAGAGTCGACACACCGTCCCTCACCAAGGCTGGAGTTAGGCGTTGGTACAAGGGGACATTCCGCCTAATCTTTACCCCGCTGAGTTTCCTACCCTTGCTGGTCTTACAACACAGCGCGCCTTGAGCTACAGTAGACAGGTGAGAGCTGACCCCACCAACACAACAGCCTTGCCTGAGCGAGGCTCAAACCTGGATTCCTTGGATCGGAAGTCAAGTGCTCAATCAACCGCGCCAAAGGCCTGAGTGTGTGTGTGTGTGTGCGTGTGTGTGTGTGTGTGTGTGTGTGTGTGTGTGTGTGTGTGTGTGAGAGAGAGAGAGAGAGAGGGGGGGCAATCAGGCAGGGAGGCAACCAGGAAGGAACTAAATGCAGTATGCGAGCGTAGGACCCACAGAGTTATACATATAGAGTGCGCCACCCTGGTTTGAAAGTGACGCAACCGGAAGTGGCTCAGCGGCCATATTGGGATGCCCAGTCTCACGCTCAATTCAAAACAGGTAAGATGTTCTCGCTTCTCTGTGAATTTTCTCATATAGTATTATTTTACTTGCTACATTGATAAGCATTTCCGTATTAAATGTGTCGGTGAGCTATATATTATTCAATGACTGTTGTAAATGACACATAGGATGCCATTTATGAGGGAGATAAGAAGTAACGAAAGGTAAACAAAGTTGATAATCTTGTCCTTTATCTACTTTTTGTCTCTTTAATACTGATGATAGTCAATTAGTGTGTGAATTCTGTGATCACGTGATCTAGAGAAATGCGAAATTTATGGCAATATCTTCAAAATCACTTACGATTATATATATTATTTTCAGAACATCGCCAAATGCCTCACTGTCATTCTTAGATCAAGCATTTGCCTATCTAATGACTATCACTAATTCTGATGACATCCTCATGTACAAAACTTCTAGAAAGACACCTTTTATTGGTTTTTTGGCTGCCATTAAGAGTGTTCAGGCACTTTATAAACAGTTTGTAGGTGTAAATAAGCCACTCCAGTACTTTCTAACTTATAAGCTGTCACAGGATCACTTAGAACTCTTTTTCTGTGCAATTCGAGCATCTGGTGGCTTTCGAAATAACCCTTCTGCGTTAAACCTCATGGCAGCATACAAGAGACTCCTTCTGAGGCATGAAATAAAAACGTCAAACGGGAATGTCTCTGCGCAAGACCTCACTGAAGTGCTCACATCTGCAACATCTAGCAGTGTCATGAAGAAAGCTTTAGAGGATAAAACTGAAGATATTATAATGGCAAGAAGATATGATATCATTCCTCGTAGTCCTGCCCAAGAAGATCATGATTATGTAGACTGTCCAAACTTTACAGATGTGTCAGATTATAAGGAAGCTGCAGTAGGTTACATTGCCGGATATGCAGTTAAAATGGTAAAGAGAAATATTTCATGTCCAGACTGCTTGTCTGCACTTACAGCAACAGAAATTAAGAACAATGATAAAAGTTGTGCATTGATACTGGTTAAGGACAAAGGCGGCTTGATAAAGCCCTCTATGAGTGCTGTGTCTGTCTGCAGATCCACAGAGAAAATATTTCAGAAAATGTTGAAAAGTCATGACAAAGAGCTACGTAACATTCCCAGAATTTCCTCTCTAGTTGCATATTCTGTATTGAAAGAGACTGGTAGCACTGCATTTAAAACACATAATTCCCATATGTTTGAATGTTCACCAGATAATAATCACATTTTTTCTCTTATTAAAGCAGTGGTGCTTGCATATTGCAAGATACGTTTGCATCATCTTGCAAAAGCAACCACTGCTAAAGTATGAGGCTATGTTAGGAAAACACTAAGTTAGTATTATTTAAGAACCAGTAAGTGAGGGCACTCACCATCCACTCAACTAATGTAATGCTATTAATAAATTGGTATATGTTCGCTTCTAATCGTTGATTTTTGTGTATCCAAAGTAAAATGGTGCGTAGAGACAAGGTAAGGGGACCGGGAATAACTTTTCTTCTCACTTCATTCAGAGCGCAATAGTAATGGAAAAAAGGCTTAAAATAGCTAAAGTAATTATATTGATAACTGCTCTATCTATTTACATCAGGATATAATGCAAAAAATACTCGGGAAAGGTTAGTATTTGTGAATTATGATGAGCTGTACGGGAAGGTCGGGACTCGGTAGAGTGGGCATCCTAAGATGGCCGCCGCGCCGGGCCCGCTGGCTTCACTTATCGCCCATACCACAACACAGGGACGCGCGCTCTATATGTATAACTCTGTGGTAGGACCCTCTAAGCCGACTCCTCCCTGTACCATCTTTACCCATGCACGGTTGTTGACTTTATATACGGGTTTTATTCGCCCCTGTCTAGAGTACAATTTTCATGTATGGGGAGGCTTCCCACATACAGCTTTTCTCAGCAAGGAGGAGTCAAAGGCTTTTCGTCTCTTTAATTTTCCTCCTCATACTGGCTCCCTACAACCTCTGTCTCTTTGCCGCAGTTGGTTCTTTATATCTTTTTTCTATCGCCACTTCAATGATCACTTCTTCTCTGAACTGTCTGCTTGCATCCCTCCACCTCTACAGTGGGCTCATAGCACCCGTCTAGCCTCTTCTCATCCATTTTCTGTCCATCTCTCTAATGCAAGAGTTAACCGTTACTCCCAGTCCTTCATTTATGTAACAGGTCGACTCTGTAACTGTCTCCCTCTGTCTGTATTTCCTACTTCCTATGATTTCCACTCAAATGCAATGTGTTCAGGCTTCTCGAAATGAACGGATCTTGAACTTGGCTCTCTGTTGTATTTTCTTTTTTTTTCTCGGAAGGATCGGTTAGCGGGCTCCTAGCTTTTGGTTCCTTCTTCCTTGCATAAAAAAAGACAGACTTACTGAGAGAAAGACACACACATCAACAGACAAACGGGCAGTCAGACAAACAGACAGATAGATAGACAGGGACACAGAAAGAGAGAATGAGAAGCATGACCTGTTATGTACAACCTACCTCTACCGTCCCCTAGGCAGTTATGACGTACCTAGACAGACAGTGTGTGGGTGGTGGCTGCTGTCTGCTTTTGCTCACATGTAATCTGAGCATAAACCAGGAATCGTGCTGTAATTGCCCTGGCCACCTCCACACAACTTTTCATGCAGCTCTTAAAAATTCCACACCTCTGTTATGTTAGATATGGGGCATTTAAATATTATATATGACAAAATTTTATACAACACTGGATTGAGTGTATGAGTGTGTGCGTGTGTGTGTGTGTGTGTGTGTGTGTGTGTGTGTGTGTGTGTGTGTTTGGAGATAGGGGTCATTTTGAATAAAGAAATAGTACCTGCCACACCCTCACGTTGATAAAGTGCAGGCCATCCGCTTCATTATGATGACGTGCTATATACTCGTATTTTATTGCTGCTGCCACCATACCACATTATTCACCTTTAGGGCAGACTTTTGGAGGTGGTGGGTTAGATCCAGCTATCACTAACCCCTTCATTATCAGGGGCTTTCCTGTGTTGAATAAGATGGCTAGGCAGCAGCAAGAAAAAGTGAAGTAGTTAAAAATAAGGAAGCCCGGTGGGCGGGGGAGGGATGAGTTTTGATGGTATAAAAAGCGAGACAAGACTTGATCCATTAGGCGTCATTGCAGTGAAGACATCCTTGACGGCCACAGCACCAGCGTTCATACCACTACTCTTGTTTACCTTGTAAGTTATCGTGATAAACGTAACTATTCTCTTCTATTTGCTTTTATATCTAGTCCCTTCACTATTGCTTGTCCTGTGCTCAATAAAATTGTGTAACAGTTGTTAGAATATTTTAAAAGGGTCATGGTCCGAAAGAGTTTACTGGAGATAATTTCTATGCCCTTCACCACGAATCTATTTAATTATATTTTTAAAAGCGTCATAGCTGTTAAGCGTGCACTGGAGATCATTTCTGTTCCCGTCACCGTGATTCCTTTTCTGATTTAAATATCGGTAGGCGGTAGTAGAAGGGGTTGTTAAAGTAATCACAGACTAGGCCGTACAAGGGAATGTTGACACTCATTATCCAGATAATTATGCCAACGTAAATATTACTCCAGTTCAGACCTCCTTTCACACAAATAGCCATGTTTCTTTTTTTCTAACTACCATAGGAAGCCTGTCAAGGGGTTTTTAAAGAGTATTATCTCGTGAATATTAAAGGATAATATTCAATAATACTGAGAGCAGGGACAATGAATTGTCTTGCTAAAAATCAAGCAATGATTACTTTATGCGGCTTGCCTCGCCGATTCCCTAAGGACGAGAATTTATAAACTTTCTCAACAATACACAGCAGAGACTAATTCCTCACAATTGCTGTTTGTTAGTACTGATAGCCTCTGGAGAATGTGACTTCACCCCTGACAATCAATAACTGATGCTATTAATGATAACAGGTTCTTGCTGATGCATTAACTCCTAGATGGCACAACAGATTCTAAGCTTAATCCAAAAGACTGGCCTAAGTACCAGTTATGAATAGCAAAGCGTTCATGCAAGCTAGGAGCTGCAACTAGAATAAGCTTAATATGGAAAATAAAACACGAGTTTACATTACATTAAGCTCGAGAAAAAGAACTGTTAAATTTATTGATTACAATAAAATAAATTTATGTTGCATTTCAAAATGAATTCAAACTAAGGAGATCACACTCACTCGCTCATTCAAAAGCTAACACTTAAACCTAGGAAAATACAAAAAGAAAATACTGGTCAGAAAAGTGGACAAAGCGGACGACTGGGCGTCGTTACTGGAAGGACACTGCACTCGCTGAGTCTCTCGCCAATCACAGCTAGGTGGGAATACGGCGGCGGTGGGAACTGCATCGTAGGAAAGACACTGCCACACACTACCTGCTTCTGCGACGTTCAAACCTTGACTGACTCCAAATCGTGGGAAAGAGGCAAGTGTTGTGGCCGCATTGCTAATGGCTAGAATGAGCGAAACATGCCCAAAATAAATCGCTCAGCGGAAGTGCCAATATCTCGCACAAAGACGATCATTTATGACATAGTGAAAAATTGCCTGAAAAAACACTCCCGACCGGGTGAATACGCAACGGCTAAACTGAATGATAAACACCGGGATTCCACTAGAGTTCGCAGTTTCCCACCAAATGATGTCACGAGCCGACTCGTGACATTACGCCCCATCAAAAGGTGAAATTTTTTTCTCAGGAAAAAAAATTCAATATGCATACATATAATTCCTAACTCATTCTCACAAGATTCACACTGTGGTGTGTGTGCTATCCTGCTACAGTAGAAAGTCACAGTCGTCAGCGAGCGGAAAAAAACTCGTATTTACGTTAATAGAAGCAAGCTTGAGGGAAAAACTCCGTGACGACGGTGAAAAATCCTCTACTCAGGTCAAACTGAGCGAAAAGTTCGCTACATTTACGTTAACAACTAACTGTTATGTAGCGTGATGTATGTAATACACAGTGTAGGTGTGACAGTTGTGGTGTGACTGTACCTACGTGTAAAATTACATAATGCAAATTTATAGTAAATAATGACGACGAGGCAGAAGAGTAGAGGCGGCAGCATGCGTCAGGGATGATCAGCTGTTCTGCACGGCAATGCTGCACCCACCAGCTGCACCTGCGAAAACAATCAAGGTGGAGCATCAAAAGTGTCATTTCTCTCTCTCTGCCTAGCAATCAGTACTTGTTACAAAAACTACACTATTTACATTATTAACCAGGAAACTTAGTCAAGGCATTTGTGCAGGACATCAAACCCTGACCAAGTTTACTGGTTAAACCCTAACTTAATTAGCGAAAAGACTGGGCGTTTGTACAGGACATCAAACGCTGCAATTCGTTAAATTAATCAGGGAACGTGGTCATGAGTGAAAAGACTAGGCATCTGTGCAGGACATCAAACGCTGTGATTCGCTAATGGAACCTGGTTTACTGGTTAAACCCTATACCTAATTAGTGAAAAGACTGGGCGTTTGTGCAGGACATCAAACGCTGCAATTCGCTAAATTAACCAGGGAACGTGGTCATGAGCAAAAAGACTGGGCGTCTGTGCAGGACATCAAACGCTGCAATTTGCTAATGGAACCCAGTTTACTGGTTAACTAACTCTACGTTTACAATTAATGACAGGAAGCAGAGAATCACTACGCAATCTCGGGCAGGTCACGTTTTAACACCCACCGTGGCTGTGAACACTCGTGTGGATATTGTGCATTCTCTGGGAATCCTCAGGGAGGCCCACAGCTCGAGACGTTCCACAAGGTAATTCATACACAGCCTCGGACTGTCTCTGCAGGGTTCTCAAACTTCCCCCTTAACTAATGGTATACATGTATGTACAGGCCCTGGACATACTGTGTCCTGTGGGGCCAACAGGTGAGACGTCAGCAATTACTGGTACACAGTTAACTGAGAACCAGGCTGGTCCTTGGATTACTCAAATCTCTGAGGATGCCCATCTTACGGAACCCAGCATACAACAGTTGCCTGTGTTAGTTAGCAGTTAGCAGGCGAGACATCAGGTCTGCACCTACGTTATCACTTCCCTTGATGTATCTCACAACAAGGTTAAACTGCTGTAAATACAGTGTCCAGCATGTCAGTCTTGCATTAGCCATCTTGGTCATGCTGAGACTAGTGAGTGGCATATGATCAGTTTCCAGAGTGAATGGTGCCCCATATAAATAATAATAATATTTTTTAACACCATCAACCACGGCCAAGAGTTCCTTCTGAACAATACTGTAATTCCTCTCGGCGGGTTTTACCTTACAGCTGTGGTATGCCACTGGGAAGATTCCACCTTCCGATTCCTGCATCAATACGGCACCTACTCCATCTTGTGAAGCATCAGTGCGCAGTATGAAAGGTTCGTTGGAATCAGGCAACTGGAAGATAGGCTCCTTGCACAACATGTTCTTAAGGGCGGCAAAAGATCTCTCTTGCGCTTCTCCTCATTCAGTGGTGTTTGTAGCATATTTCCGTAGCACCTCGTACAACAGTTGGGCAATGAGAGCAAAGTTGGGGATAAAACTCCTATAATACCCCCCTAGGCCAATGAATGCCCTAACCTGTTTCTTGGTCACGGGTCTCGGGGCTTCTCTAACCTTCCTGATCTTGTCACCCTGACACCTGCAGTGATTGTTGCCAACAATATGTCCGAGGAACTCCACCTCACTGTGAGCAATCTTACATTTGCTAGGCTTCACAGTCATGTTGAAACTCTGGAGTCTACTGAAGACAATTTCCAAGAGTCTGAGGTGCTCCTCCAACGTGGCGGAATGAACGAGGACATCATCAACGAACATCTCTACTCCTACAATACCTTGGAGCACTTGTCTCATGGCACGATTGAATACTGCTGGGGAATTGGTAAGTCCAAATGGGAGGACTTTATACTGATACAACCCCCTAGGAGTAGCAAAGGCAGTGAACTGACAGCTCTCAGGGTGAAGGGGAATCTGGAAGAATCCCTTTGCCAAATCGAGCTTCGTGAAATATCGTGACCCTGCCAGCTTGGAGAAGATGTCAATGTGGTCACCCATCAGCTCAGCATCCACTTTGGTGATTGCATTGAGCCTCCTATAGTCGCCACAAATCCTGACTCCACCATCTTTCTTGCGAACTGCTACCATTGGACTGCAGTAAGGAGATGAGGACTTTTCAATAATACCTGCGATCTCCATGTCAGCAAATTCGTTGTCTACTGCGCCCAGTAGTCACATCGGAATCGGATGTGGCTTAACCTTTACGGGAGTATCGCTGGTCAACTCAATCTTGTGACAATCAACCTTTGCAAGCCTAGGTTGGTCAGAGAAGACATCAGCATACTGACAGAGCAGTGACCTAAAAGCATTCTGATCACCTAATGCTAAGTCAGCGTTAAGTAAAACATCTCCGACAGTCTCTTCCTGACGGGACTGAGCGGTTAAGGGCTCGTCATCATGGTCATCAGCTGGGATCACCGCTGCTGCCCCGGTTTCTTCCAGTGGCTGGTCACTATCATCAGCTACTCGTAGGCCAGTCTCCTCGGGGTCTGACTCATGATAAGCCTTCAACATGTTAATGTGGAACCTTATGCTAAGCTTCCCCATCTGAATTATGTAGTTGAGGTCTGAAATGCCTCTACTACATCAAATGGACCCTTCCACTGCGCCAACAACTTGTTCTGGGCAGTGCGGAGTAACACCAGGCACTTATCGCCTGGACTAAACTTCCGAAGTTTTGCCTTCTTATCATAATAGGCTTTCTGAACTTCACACGCCTTGATCAATTCTTCCTTAGCTAACTCGCACGTTGACTGGAGGCGGTCAGCTAGATCAAGGATGTAGGTGTAGGTGGTCTTGATTTCAGGGTCGAGTTCTTCATCGTCCCATAACTCACGAAGGACTTGAAGTGGTCCACGGACCGACCTTCCATACACCAGTTCAAAGGGTGAGAACTTCAAGGAGTGCTGTGGGGCTTCTCGATAAGCAAACAGAAGAGGAGCAATGAACCGCGGCCATTCCTTTGGCTGTTCAGTGGCCATGCGCTTTAACATCTTCTTGAGAGTCCCATTGAACCTCTCACATAGCCTGTTACACATGGGATAATAAAGCGTAGTTCGCAGGCCTCGGATGGACAACAACCTGAATGCTTCGTTCATCATTGCAGAGGTGAACTGTGAACCCCAGTCGCTTAAGACCTCTTTGGGGATACCTACACGACAAAACACTTCGATCAATGCCTCAGCAACAGTGACGGCCTCTACATTCTTAAGGGGCATTGCTTCAGGCCACCGTGTGCTGAAATCAACAATAGTGAGGATATACTTTGATCCATCACTTGCCGTAGGAGAGATTGGCCCAACAATGTCAACTGCTACTCTCTCGAACGGTTCAGAGATTACAGGCATTGGTTTCAATGGCACGGGACGGACACATCCCCAGTCAGTGGTACGCTGACACACATCACAGGAACGCACAAGCCTTTTTATTTCCTGTCCCATTCCTGGCCAGAAAAAGTCAGCATGGATGCGGTCAGAGGTCTTCTTTTGGCCCATGTGACCTCCCATGACTGAACAATGACCCAATTCCAACACTGCCCGGCGATACTTCACGGGAACGATGAACTGCAGTCGAACCTCGCCCTGGGGTGTTCATGACTCACGGTACAGCCGTCCTCGCTTGCGAAGGAACCTGGCTTGACCTCCCCGTGAATACTTAATCACTTTACCCTGCAGCTTCTTACGCACTGAGGCAAGTGTCGGTTCAGACTGTTGTTCTTGGACAACGTCTTGACTACGAATCAATCTTGCAGCATTGCGACGGTCAATGGGGTGACACGATTCGGAGCCTTGGCCATGGCTCATGTTACTGCAACAGACGAAGTCTGAGTAGCAACATCTACGGTGCAACTGTTTTTGACGCCCGGTATTTTGCCGATAATGAGGTCAAACAAGGGTTCTGGCATGACAACAGCAGCTGTCAAGCCAGTGTAGAAAGGAGATGCCATCTGGATACATGCCTTAGGGAACAATCTCAGTGACCCATCAATAAGTCTAACTTTTATCTGCTTACCCGTGTACTCGTCGGGATGAACTAAACTTTGCTTGACAGAACAACCTGAGGAACCATTATCTCTCAGGACATTTACAGAAACACCTCCCACAAACCCTGGCTGAACAAGAAAGGCAGTGTTACTGGTGGAAGGGTCTGAGGAGGTAGCAGCCAGTCATTGGTGAGACTGCAGAATAAACAATGCAGCAAATGTGGTGCCCTGAGAACTTGGTACCTGAGGGGTCGTGCTCACCATCTGAGGAGCTGGAGCATTGACCACCTGTGGAGGAGGGTTCACTGTCGTTGGGGAACTAGTGAACTGCAAAGTACCTGTACTGGTGGGGTTGGCACCACTGTACGCTTGTTGTGGCATAAGTGCTGCATTTGCATCCTGCCTCCGATACACTCAAGTCAATTGTCCTGACTGAGGGTTACGTGGTTTGTCCTTGCCCTGCTGCTGCTTGAAATACCGGTACTGTTGCTGGTTAGGGTTCTGCTTATCGTACCGCTTCCACTCAGGCTTCTGAGTGTTTTGCCTCTGGTCCTTCTGTGGTTCTGGACCTTGGCCATTATTCTGAGAACGGCCTTGTTGCTGGGGTTCAGTCTGAGACGGTTTCCCAGATTTATCAGGTTTCCTGTTCCAGGTATGCTGCTTGCGAGTTTGATACCCGTATTCAGTAAAGAATGCATCAGCCTTCTTCACCATTTGGCTGGCATCTCTTACCTGGCAGAACTTAAGTTGAGCCATAAGTTCAGTAGGCCACGACTTTTCCAGCTGCGTGCGCAGCATAAGGTTAATTATCCCCTCAAGTGTGAAAGGAGTTTCATCTTTCTCCACCCACTCATCTAAGTAAGCAGTAAGCCAGTCAAGAAACTGAACGGCAGTCTCCTTATCCTGTAAACACGCCCTCGTGAACTGACTCTTGGCGTCGTCAACTGTGAGACCGTACGCTTTGACGAGTGCGGCCTTCATCATCT
Organism: Coenobita brevimanus; assembly: GCF_032717465.1. Lineage (NCBI taxonomy): Eukaryota > Metazoa > Arthropoda > Malacostraca > Decapoda > Coenobitidae > Coenobita > Coenobita brevimanus. The sequence goes on along the minus strand of NC_137016.1, from coordinate 23,208,037 downwards.
CATACATGAGATTGTCTCCACGAATTCTGTGGAGAATATCGAGGGCAGGGCCCTCAAACAGGCTAAGAAACTGAAGCCGCTTAGCTGCATCATCCAGCTGGTAAAGTTGAGCCATGTCTTCAAAATGAGCTATGTATGGCTCGATTCGCTCGCATTCTTTGTATGGGGGAAGCTTGATGTGTGGGGTCACCATAACATGTGGAGGGAGAACGCTCGTGGAGCTCGGACCAGCTGCACCAGATGTGTCTGAAGCCAAGGAATCTCACTTGAGCTTCAGCACTTCAAATTCATGTTTTTCGTGTGCCTCTCGCTCGGCACGTTCGTGTTCTCGTTCTCTCTCGCGTTGTTGTAACTTGTACTGACGATCTCTCTCTCATTCCTCACGCTGTTCTCGTTAATGTTCTAACTCGAGTTCGCGTTGTTTTCGCTCGTGTTCTAACTCGAGTTCGCGTTGTTTTTGTTCGTGTTCGCGCTGTTCTCGCTCATGTTCGCGTTGTTCTCGCTCGTGTTCACGTTGGATTCTACGCTCTTCACGAGCATCAATCTCGCGTTGCTGCTTGTGACTAAGCCGAGAGAGGACATAATTCTTAATTTCAGTTGGGTCTGTAAGACCCATATCTTTGGCTTCCTGTACATAGACACTGGTGGACATGATGCTAACTCAATCTAATAAACTAGCGACTCAGTACTGACTGCAATTTTTTTTTGTCAGAGAAAGATGTCAATAATCGAAAATAAAGAATATAGGCACAGGTTAGTGGTGACCAGTTTTATCTAATTAAACTGGTAAAGAAAGAAAATTAAACAAACAACTGACTCGAAAACTATTATGTAAATTAATAAAAATGAATTAATAATCACCAGTAAGGTAGTGCCTATAGACTTTAATGATAAATACCTAAGTATGAACGAGTGAGTATTATCTCGTGAATAGCTATAGAGCTAGGAGTTAATATCCTGGCGAAGTCGCCAATTGTCACAGGGTTTTTAAAGAGTATTATCTCGTGAATATTAAAGGATAATATTCAATAATACTGAGAACAGGGACAATGAATTGTCTTGCTAAAAATCAAGCAATGATTACTTTATGCGGCTTGCCTCGCCGATTCTCTAAGGACGAGAATTTATAAACTTTCTCAACAGTACACAGCAGAGACTAATTCCTCACAATTGCTGTTTGTTAGTACTGTTAGCCTCTGGAGAAAGTGACTCCACCCCTGACAATCAATAACTGATGCTATTAATGATAACAGGTTCTTGCTGATACATTAAATCCTAGATGGCACAACAGATTCTAAGCTTAATCCAAAAGACTGGCCTAAGTACCAGTTACGAATAGCAAAGCGTTTATGAAAGCTAGGAGCTGCAACTAGAATAAGCTTAATATGGAAAATTAAACACGAGTTTACATTACACTAAGCTCGAGAAAGAAAAATTTATTGATTACAATAAAATAAATTTGTTACATTTCAAAATGAATTCAAAATTAGGAGATCGCACTCACTCGCTCACTCAAAAGCTAACTCTTAAACCTAGGAAAATATGAAAAGAAAATACTGGTCAGAAAAGCGGACAAAGCGGATGACTGGGCGTCGTTACTGGAAGGACACTGCACTCGCTGAGTCTCTCACCAATCACAGCTAGGTGGGAATATGGCGGCGGTGGGAACTGCATCGTAGGAAGGACACTGCCACACACTACCTGCTTCCGTGGCGTTCAAACCTTGACTAACTCCAAATCGTGGGAAAGAGGCAAGTGTTGTGGCTGCATTGCTAATGGCTAGAATGAGCGAAACATGTCCAAAATAAATCGCTCAGCGGAAGTGCCAATGTCTCGCACAAAGATGATCATTTATGACACAGTGAAAAATTGCCTGAAAAAACACTCCTGACCGGGTGAATATGCAGCGGCTAAACTGAACAATAAACACTGGGATTCCACTAGAGTTCGCGGTTTGCCACCAAATGATGTCACGAGCCGACTCGTGACAAAGCCCTTATTCGCTAAAGATACAGACGCCCCAACCTAAAGTGTGGAATTTATCAGAAGGAAGTGATGGTGCTGATGTGCATGGCTGACATTCACGAAATAACTCTCCATTATTAATTTTTCTTAAACAAGATTTTCACTTATAGGGGGAACATAAAACATGTGAAAGTTTCTGTGCTCTCATTTCCTTGTCCTTGTTGTATTAAAAAAAAAAAAAAGAAAGTTACGACAGGAAGTTAATGGCAACTTTATTTTTAAATCAAGGTGCAGCCCCAGTAACTAACATTCCCCTCCCTCACCATAGTACCAGGGTCGTATTTATAAAATATCTTGAGCTTAAGTTGTGTATATGATGGTGTCTTTTGTTTACAAATGCCATGATTTGTTTCTATAGGACTATTATGTCCTTATAATTTCTTATGTAGGTAAAATTCTTCCATGTGTATGAGAGTGTGTGTCTACACCTTGATATTACTTATACACTTTCTGAATGCTTCCCAGCCAAACTAGATTGAATAATAATGTAATAGATTCGACAAAAAACATAACTACTAATAATATTTACCTTCAGTAGTCACTTGTTTATCTTATATGTTGCGTAATATCGTTATAAATTCTTCCTCAGGCCTGACTTAAGGAGGTGGCAGGTCCACGAGGAAGTACAACCTTGATACCCACATTAAATCAGGTGAGTAATGTTTCTGGTCGTGACAGTCTGTCTGTGATTCTGTCTGTGTATCTGTCTTTTAGTTTGTTTGGAATCTAACCTTCGAAGGCTTTACCCAGAAACCTCATGGTTTTAAAGGATTGAAGGTACTATCATTATCTATGTTAAATGATGGTCATGTGTAAGGCCGCTGTGCGTCTCCGTCTCAGGCACTGTAGTTCTTTTGTAGCTGAAAGTGAGCATTAATTAAACAGTCGCATCCCAGTGGCACATCTGTCCTCCTACGTGCAACAGATTGTGATACTTACTATAGCCTCACAAACCATCATTTATGCGATAATTCTGTGCCGTTTATAATTGTTTCATGCTGGAGCTGTTCCATTCAGAAGACATGTGACAGTATTAGCAGAGATGTTTTTATGAAATGGTTGTGGGTCGTTGTGGAAGATCATTTTATCTTCTAGTGCATATTAAATCAACCAAATATTCATTTTCAGACAGAAATCCATCTCATGATATTGTGATAAACACATCACTTCTCTGCTACTTGACCACCATCTCAACTTTGGTCTCTTCAGACTTTCTTTACCTATGATATTCGTTTTGGAACATATCTTGAGTTACTTGTGCTAATTGTAAGACTTGCTTCTCTTTTTATGTTACATACCGTCAGATGATTTTGTGCTCCATGGGGATGAGGTTTCGTAGTTCAAACGATAGAAATTCTTACCGTAAACCCTTTTGGTTGGCTGTAATTTCAGATTTGTGTGTGTGTCGGGGTGGGTGGGTAGGTGGATGGTTGGGTGTTCTCTGTGACTCCTTTCTACCTTTTACTTCAACGGGTGTTTTCTCACTCTCTTCCATCTTCTTTCATATATTCATTGCCTCATCCTTTCTTCCTTTCTTCTTATTTTCTAAAGTACTTCACTCGAACATCTAGAAAATGAAAAAGGGACGTCAATTCGATCTTGCTTCAACCCTGTATCAAGCTAGTTTCCTTCCTACTTAACTTTGCCTCACCTTTTGCATCATCCATGTTCTATACTTTCTTCTGTATCTTGCTTCTTACTTGCCTCATTGTTGACTTACCCTGTCTCATTCTTGCTTCACCTTCCTTCACCTCTCCCTCAGTCTTGTCTCACCTTGCTTCACCCGTGCCTCAGACTTGCTTCCATACCCTGCTGCACCCTTTCTTTATATCTTAGACTTTGTTCCATACTTGGATCAGCCCTGCACCAAACTTGGATCATCCCTGCTCAGATCTGTCTCACCCCTACCTCATCCTTGCATTGCTTCAGCCAGGGGTCAGACTTACTTCCCCTTTATCACTCATGAATACATAGATCTGCCTCAGGGGATAGATGTGGCCTTCATTATTCCCTTCACTACAAGAGATCCTCCTGTAAGCTATGCAAAATCGCTTGTTGGTGGCCTGATTATAGTGAAAAAGATGTTACAGTTTGAAGGAGATAAGGGGCTCTAAAATGGTGAGCTGTTTTGGTTGGTTTTATGTATTTATCTCAGGGTGCAGTGTGGAAAGAGAGAGAGAGAGAGAGAGAGAGAGAGAGAGAGAGAGAGAGAAAGAGGGAGGGAGAGAGTTGTGCATACATATCCCACTCAGAAAATTGCAGAGGAGTGTACCATCAACGTTGACAAATCCTCGTACTGAGTAAACGTGTCTTTCCACTCTGCCTCATCCATTAAGTCCACTTACCCTCTTCCTCAATCACTTTCCCTGCCTCTCTCCCTCCAACACCTTCCCTTGCCCTCTCCCTCCACCCCCTCCTCGACCCCCACCCCACCACCACTTCCATTGCCCTCCCGTCCTCTACACCCACCCCTTCCGCTGCTCTCCCCCCTCTTTCTCCTTCCTTCCCCTGCCGTCCCCTTACGCTATCACCCTGTCAACCTCTTCCTTCCCATCCATCACACCACACGTACATTGCCCACCTTTCTCTGTTCCAGCATCTCCCCCCTCCTCTCCAGCTCTTTCCTCCACCTTCTCTTTCCTACCCATCCCTCCTTCATCCTCTTCCGTCTCATCCCTCCGTTCCTCTGCTCTCCCCTCCCCCACTCCCATGGCTCCTCCGTCACCTTTCTTCACCCTCCCATTTCCTCCACTCCCCTGCCACCCCCTTTCCTCCATATTTAACTCCCCTATCCTCCCTCCTCACCCCCTCCACTCCCCCGCTCCCTCCTGTACCACCTCCATTCTCTCCTCCTCCTCCTCCTCTTCCTCCCTCCTCCTTCACCTTCTCTACCCTAGCCCTTCTCCTCACTCTTCTCCCTCTCCCCCCTCTCACTGCCTGCTTTAATAAGCTAATTTTTGTCACTATCGTCGTTAATGCTGTTGTTCATACACATTTATAACATGTTTTGCTATATTTTGCATTGATCTTGATGGCACTGTCAGTTTAGAGTTATGGTTGTGATTATATAGATTGCTGTTAATAGTGTCATGGATGGCTTTAACGATGGTTATTACTTTGTACCGAATAACCCCCATTGCCCTCACCCTCCCTTTCACCCCCACCCCACCCTCTCCTTTCTCCTCACCTCATTCACCCACTCTTTTCTTCCTCCTTCTCCTAAATCTCTTCCTACCTCTTCCCCTTTCCGTAAATCTCTCTCTTCCCCTCAGTCCCTTCCTCTCTCTCCTTCTCCCTCTTTCAGTTCACTCCTTCTCCCGTTAACCCCGTCCTCCTCCATCCCCCTCGCTTAACATTTCCATCCCTCCTTCTCATTGCGTCCCCCTTCGTTCTCCCCTGCTTCCTCCTCACCTTCTCCATACCTTCTTTCCTTCCTTTCACTCTCTCCTCTCCCTTTCCTCACTCCGTCTTCTCCCTCCCTCCTTTTCTCAAGTTCCCTCCTTCTCCGTCACCCTCTCCCCTCTTCCTTTCTCCCTCACGTCTCCCATGCCACCCCCCCCCCTCCACTTATCCAGCCGTCCCCTGCCCCTTATCTACAGCTCATAGAGTTAACGTAAACATTATGGTCATTGTCTGCACTGTAACAAACAGCCTCGATAGAACAATTAGGTCTGTTGGTAGCCTAATTGTTTTCCTGCTGTACTCACTTTGTACTCTTTCTCACGATTCCGTTCTCCTTCACCTCACTCCATCCTCAACCTCCCCCCCCCCCGCCTCTCTCTCTCTCCCTCTCTCTCTTTCTCTCTCTCTCTCTCTCTCTCTCTCTCTCTCTCTAGCACTTTTCCTCAGTCTCTGCCCATTATCTCTCACCACTACCACCCCGTCCTCCATCCATTCCTTAATCTGATACCATGTTGCTCCTTCCTCCTCCTCTCCTCCTTATCTCCCTCTCTCCACTCCTTCCTTCTTCTTTTTCGCTTTCATTCTTCCTCCCCTTATCCTTTTCCCTCCTTCCTTCCTGCTCCTCTTTCCTCTCATTTTCCTTTTCCCCCTTTTCAAAGTGTCTCCTCCCTCTCTCCTTCTTCCCCTCCCCCTCTCCCTATCCCTTCCTCCCCCTCCCCGTCTCCCTATCCCCTCCTCCCCTTCCCCCTCCCCTTGTGATATATTAAAAGTGTTGTCTGAAAATTGAATTATCGACAGGAGTTCATAGAGCGCGCTCGAAAGACTCACCCTACTGATTATATGCATTGATGGAGAGAGAGAGAGAGAAAGAGAGAGAGAGAGAGAGAGAGAGAGAGAGAGAGAGAGAGAGAGAGAGGGGGGGAGGGGAAAACAAGTAAAGATATTCCACAAACCAGGGCACAATCACTGTTCACTGCTGAGCTAATGCCAACGATTATTAAAGTGGAAAGATCTGACTGACTTGGTGTTCAGTGAGATGCATGTCATCAGAAAGTTTTGTTTCATAGCCTATCGGTCACCACTTGAAAAATGATGAAAATTTGGCACCTGACCGTGAACTGAATATGATTAATAGTGGTAGACTGTGTGTGTGTGTGTGTGTGTGTGTGTGTGTGTGTGTGTGTGTGTGTGTGTGTGAGGTATCATTATCATCATCACCGCGTCCTTACATTACGTCCTTGCTCAAGTACGTTCTCTTCCTAATCTCCTGTTGGCTTATTATCGCCCGCCTTTAGAAGGCAGAGAGATAATGTTTTTTCCTGCCTGTGTGTGTGTGTGTGTGTGTGTGTGTGTGTGTGTGTGTGTGTTCCCATTATATCTTACGAGAGGCTTGGGCTATCAACATGAAACTTTCAGGGTATTCAAAGTGTGGACCGAGTTCGAAATTGGGCACCCGGGGTCAAGGTCAAGGTCACCAAAATGGCTGCCAAAGGTCACCATTACCACCATTATCTCATGAACGGCTTGAGCTATCATCATGAAACCTTCAGGATATCAAGATATGGCCTAAATCTTGGTCTTAGCCAACAGCATATTCTGGCGGGCGATTAGCATTTGGCTCCCGAATGCTTTTCTTTCATTAGAGCCATGTATTTTTTCATTAGATCCATGTATTATGACCTGTGTTGGCCCCTCACAGCCTCCACTTGCCCTGCCTTCACATTGCTGGCCTTGGGGGGGGGAGGGTGTTGAGGAGGAAGGTAGGCAGTAGCGACACACTCACATAAGTAACTATTAAGTTTAATGTAGTTACCTGGCCTGCCTCACAACACCTGGCTGGGGAGGGGCATGGAGGGAGGTGATGGAGTTTTAGTTAAGAAAGATGGGAGGTGAGGAGTGGTGATGGAGAGATGGAGATGAGAGGGGAAGGTGAAGGAGGGGTTAAAAGGGGTGGAGATGGAGGACGAGGAGTGTTTGAAAAGAAATGAAGACGAAAAAAACTGGCCATAAAAAAGGGGATGCAGTTGAGGACTGAGAACGTTGATGGAGGGTGAGAAGAAAGGATGGAGGTGAGCGAAGAAGGAAATGAGAGGGACAAAGCAGAGGAGAGAGAGAGAGAGAGAGAGAGATGGGGGGGTTAGGATATCGTTTAAAAGGGTATAAGGAAAGTTTAGCGGCGTATAAACTTGAAGTACCTCCAGTGCTGCTTCCTTTACAATTACCCACAGTTATATAACCTTTTGTCTTTCGCTTTATTTTAACATTGTCCCCCTTTAATTTCTTCTTTTTTTCCCTTGTTTTTCCTTTTTGTTTGTCTCCTCCTTTTGAAACCTTTTTTTTCCCTGTTCCTATCATTTTTTCCTTCTGCTTTTCGATTCTCCCAGTATTCTCTCCTTTTGCCTCTTTTCCTGTTACGATTTTATTTTTACCTCTTTCCTCTGATTATCTTCAATTTTCCCTTATTTTCTTCCCTTTCTCCCTGTTTTTCCCTGTTGATTTTACTTTTTCGTTGTTTCCTCTTTGACTTGCTTATTTTTCTCCCCCCATCTTTTTTTCTTTTACTGTGATAGTTACTCTTATGCTCTTTTTCCCTTCTTATCATTCCTTTTCCCCAGTGTTTTCATTCAGTTTGGACATCTTTCTGATTTCTCCCTCTGGTTGCTCTCTCGCTGTTCTTCAGTTTTCCCCCATTTCCTTTTTGTGGTTCTTACATATTTTCTCTCTTTTCCCTTGTCATACTGATCCTTTTTTCTTTTTTTCACTTTTCTTGGTTGTCTAGTGGTTAGAATGGCCCAGTCGGAGTGAAGGACTTGCATGGGTTCGATCCTCAAGAGGTGAGTGGAGGCTTTTCGATAAGGTTATGCCACCAGGGGGAGTAGGCTGGTCACCTACCCTTGGATATTTGGTCGAAGGCAGCTTAGCATAGAGTCCCTCCGTTTTTACCCGTTTCTGTTATTGGTCTTTTCTGTTTAACTATCGTATATTTAGCCTTTCTTTTCCCTAACACCCAGGCTGCTGTGACTCACTCTCAGGTGAGTGCAATAGTGTGGCGATGACTATTAAAAAAAAAAAATGCCTATGTTGGGCTCGGACGACACTTTGATGTATTTGTGAAGAGGAAAGTTTGTGATAATGGGAAAAGAATAAAACAAATAAAAAAAGAAATGCGGGAAATGGGGAAAGGTAAATAAGAGGAGAGAGGACAAGATACAGACGAGAAAGAAGGGAAGATGAATAAAGATCAGAAGTAGGAAATGGAAGAGAAAAGAAGGGGAAGGAAGAGAGAGGGAAAGGAGGGAAGTGAAGAGGATGGCTGAAAACAGAGGAAGAAAAGGGAGCAGAAAGCAGAAAGAAAGAAAATGGGATAACAAGTGAGAATGAAGACAAGAAAGAATATGAAGGAGCATTGTCTGGAGACTGAAGAAGAGAGAGAGAGAGAGAGAGAGAGAGAGAGAGAGAGAGAGAGAGAGAGAGAGAGAGAGAGAGAGAGCTGGGGGGCATTGTCTGGAGACTGAAGGAGAGAGAGAGAGAGAGAGAGAGAGAGAGAGAGCTGGGTGGCACAGAATTAATTAAGTTGTTTTGAGTGAGAGTATGAGATCCTATTAACTGGCAGTCCCTGGTGCTTCTTGGTAGCCTTCTTCATGAGTCACCTTCCCTTCCCTTAAGTTGGTTCGTTCTTCCTCCTTCCTCCTGTTTCCTTTGAGGTGTATTGAACAAAACCAATACACAGACACATCCCATCGCTGTGCTAAAACTGTCCATCGGTAAAAGAACGCACTAGTGGTATAAAATTCTCATCCCATTGGCCCTAAAATATTGTCCCATTTCCTTGAGCGCATCTTTTAACGTGAAAATTATAGATGATATAAAAAGAGTTCAAAGGATATTAAAGTAAAGAATATGTAGGTGTCGGTTCTGAAGGGATGGAAAAATATTGGCACTTGAATAACGAAGAAAAGTGAGTGGTGTAGGTGTCTTGTACCCTTCATTAACCCTTCAGTACGATGACTTTCCTCTCTCTCTCTCTCTCTCTCTCTCTCTCTCTCTCTCTCTCTCTCTCTCTCTCTCTCTCTCTCTCTCTCAGACTTCCATTACCTATAACTTATCTCCCTCATTCTCATTCCCTCATCTCTCCTTACCTCCCAGTTCTTCTTTACTCGGTCACCATCTTTCCACACTCCTATAAAATGCTCCCAGCTCCTTCCATTCCCCCACCCCCCCTCCACCAGCTTCCTTCAGTCTCTGCCTCTCTACCACCCATACCTTACCCCCTCCCCCCCACACGGGCCACAAACACACTCACGCTCACCCTGGGAATAAAAAATAATGAGTCAGGTTAGTAGGTACGACCCGGATAATGAGGCGAGGTAAAAAGCATTTCCCCGTTGGTGCTGGGATGGGGAGAATAATGTGTGGTTGTATGGGGGATGGGACGAGAGAGAGAGAGAGAGAGAGAGAGAGAGACGGACGTAGGAATGCAGACAGGGGGACAGAAATGAACGTAAGAGGAGATGGAACTGAGAGAGACAGAAAAAAGAACGGGAAATCTGAGAAGTACAAGTGAAGAGAAAAATATATATAGTGTCACAGGAGATTCAGATGACAAGAGGGAAGGGGCAAGAGGGGTAAAGGAGAACAAACACTTTACAGGAAAAAAAAAATATCCTGAATCCTCCATCAATACCTGACGTAGAGTAAAAGGAAGAAACTGTCACCTGTTTAATTACTTTGCATTATATACTGACAAAAGTTTAGGACGGTGTGTGTGTGTGTGTGTGTGTGTGTGTGTGTGTGTGTGTTTGTGTGTGTGTGTGTGCGTGTGTGAGAGAGAGAGAGAGAGAGAGAGAGAGAGAGAGAGAGAGAGAGAGAAGGGAGGGGGAAATGATCTTGAATTGGAAGAAATGAAGAAAGATAATTCACGAAAAGTAAGTGACAGAGGAAGTAACTGAGAGGAAGCAGGAAGAAAAATTCGCGAGAAAAATCCGAAGAAGATAATATATCATAAATTCTGTAGGAAAATTGTGGGAATTAAGAAAGAAATGGAGTCTGAAATTTAATGAATGAAAGATACGAGCACGAGGAGCAGAAATCATTAGGATGTTCATAACGCGTCGCCTAAATGGTTCCTCCAACTCTCTTGCGTGGGAGGAAGGCGGGGGAAAGGAAACGACAGGAGAGTAAGGAAAATGAGAGAGAGAGAGAGAGAGAGAGACAGAGACAGAGACAGACAGACAGACAGACAGACAAACAGACAGACAGACAGACAGACAGGAGGACAGACAGACGGACAGAGAGAGACAGAGACAGAGAGAGACAATAACCATATTTTCCCCTTCGAGTGAAAAGAAAGGGAAAGAAAAAAATCCGGTGTCTTGAGTATTTCTTTGACAGTCTGAGATTATTAGCATCCTTGCGACATCTCATAAAGAATTGCTCACGTTTTTTTCCATACTTTGTGTGTGTGTGTGTGTGTGTGTGTGTGTGTGTGTGTGTGTGTGTGTGTTGGAGGATAAAAAATCAGATGGTAGAGCAAATCTGCAGACACATTTTACGGTCCCTGGGTGTTTCCTCCCGGCAGTAGGGAAAGACAGGGTTAGCTGATGGAAGAGAACTTTAACTCTCTCTCTATCTATCTATCTATCTTCAAAACATAGGTGAAGTGTGCAAGCTAACCTCTTCACCACGAGGAGCTCTTCCAAACGAATAATATGGCGTAGCTACAGCAGGAATACATCAACTAGATTGGCACTGTAGTGAAGGGGTTAATGAAGGTTGCGTTTAATTCCATCATCACAGTTATTATTATATAAGTTAAATCAGCCTGCCACCATTTGAGGCCTATAGACACTATTACAGATCCCTGGAAAACATTACCGATTATCTAACAGCCATTACCTCTCCAGTATTTAGGTTAATCAGCTACTGATTATATAGCATCTGCAATAATTAATATTATGTTTCGTGATTATTGTGTAATTTTAGTTGAGATTCTTTGCGTACGAGGACTTCATTCTTGTTTGTACTTATGGTATCTCCATCAGGACTATGACGCCGTTTTCTGTTTTTCATAACCTCTGACGATTATACTGGAGTTTGAAATATCCCTCACATTAAACGGATCAGCTAAGGCTGTATTCAGGGCCAACTGATTGAAAACATTCTCAGCAGCTTCTCCGTTTCTCTGCATAACGTCCAATACATTTCCCAAATTAATCCTGGACCCCCGCTACAGTATTACCATCGTATAATTTCACGATCGTATCCCGTTGTTGGCTTTACTCTGTCATTCCGCACCAACCTGGACTTAACTGCCTGATCTAAGTCACTGTATCCATGAACGACAGTTTAAAACGTACATTTGGTTCTCGTAATAAATCTGACATAGTGTGTGAATGAACAGTCGTAATTATATCATGACCGGAAATTGACCTCATTTTCGTTAAAAAAAAAAAATCCTTTGACATTTAATTAACCAGTAATTTATGGCCCATTTCGTTGATGAAAGTTCTTAATTGTAAACAGAGGCTGCGGTATATTTGAAAGAGGCAGCGAGACGGTTTTGACCCTGTCATGGTTGAGTCAACACAGGTATTACATCCCTGCTGATGCCACACGATATTATTCACCGGAGAGTGAGTCATAGCACCTGTACAAGATCCAGCTTCAGAAAATCGAACTTTATCAGGCAGAAGTTTTGCTAAAGTTGGTTAAGAAGCAAAAAATTGGTTTCATTAACTAATGAACTTTTGAGAAATTTGAAATGGATATTTGTAAACAATTTCATGCAGTGACTGAAGCTTTCTGAATATCACTGAGATTTTACAGCAAGTCTGTTGAATTTTCTCCCTTCTTACCCGGAGGCAGTGACCTTTGGCGTTAGGCTACCAGCATCAGTTTGTCTGGTCAATCAGTCAAACAGGTATGTGTATATACCATTGGATTCACATCATATAAGCAGTGTCCTTGACTAGTGGACCGACAGGCGTGCGTGTCCGTCCACACTAAAGTAACTGTTGAAAACCATTGAGAGATCTATTTATTTTTTATTTATATTTTACTTATTTCATTTATACTGATACTTATATTAAGTAATGGAGTTCAGGAAATAGTTAAACTTAACACACATTGACTCTTAGCTCGGGGTCTCCCCTAAAACCTAATTCTTACTAATCAGCGACGCAGAAAGCATAGTTGTTGGGATCAAGTCAGTTTCTATATATGTATGTTTGCATAAATAACACACACACACACACACACACACACGTCAAGTACAACATAGACCTCGCTATCACTTCGCGAGTACGTGTGCAATAAACATGTGAGTAAATATTTAAAGCAGTCCTTGATTACTGGCATTATTTTTATCAACTATGTAGCTCCAGTTTTTTACATACAATACTTTTTCTTTAATTCCTTCAGACATGTCAGTTTCAGAACATATTGCATCGCCAGTATTGCTTTAAGTGTCATGGCCAGAGGGTGGTGGGGTTCAGGCAGAGGACTTTCTGCTGAGCCGTAATATGGGAAACTTGAATATTTAGCGAACAAGTAATTCAGGTAATACGAGTATTAAAGAGGATCACATGCAAAGGATTGATTGGTCTGTTTGGTTTGCGTAACAGACTGGTGTAACCGACTTACCTGCCTCTTTATTTCTCTGCATATCTGTCTACTTGCTCATCTATCTGTTTCTTGATCGATGATCGATAGATCTATCAGTCTACCTGTATGTCTGTCTGTGTATCTGCCGATTATTGTGTCTTTCTATATATCTACTGTATTTGTGTTTGCGTAATAAAGGGAGATGGGACGTGAGGGTGAGGGTCATTATTTACCATGGACAAGGTTTGGAGAGGACGGACTGTTTGTGATTTAGAGAGAGAGAGAGAGAGAGAGAGAGAGAGAGAGAGAGAGAGAGAGAGAGAGAGAGAGAGAGAGAGAGAGAGAGAGAGAGAGAGAGAGAGAGAGAGAGAGAGGCACAGGCTGATTTATTGGTCGTTTCAGAGCGGGTCGTTGCAGGAAAAGCTGAAATTTTAGTATCCAGTTTGAATTTGAAGATGACGATTTCGGCCTCACTACTCCCTCCAGTACAAACCTATGGGGAGAGCGAGGACCACCATACAGAATACAATAAATATCATGTATGTCTTGAAGAGAAGAATGTGGATGATAATGTATTCTGCAATATCTTAACCTTCATATATATATATATATATATATATATATATATATATATATTTGTTTGTATGTATGTATATATGTTAAATGACCTAAACAGAGCAAATCTCATAGTAGGGCTAAAGATGAACCGGAGTGAAACTGATGTTTAATCCAAATACACCATAGAGCGCCGTAGAATAAGCGAAGAAATTTTTGAAGAAGTCTAGGATTACAATTACTTGGGGCAAATATTAAAACTAACGAAAAACCATGATAGCAAAATAAAAAGACGCATTACAGTTGGATGGAGAAGTTTCGGTAAACAAAGAGGCCTAAGCGTAGAGGAATCATGAAAAGTAGCTTGCCATTAGGTATGAAACGAAGAGTATATAACAAATGTATAATCCCAGCTATGACGTACGGTTGTGAGACCTAGAAACTGACAGAACCGAGGGAAAATAAAGTACTGTACTCCCTTCTCAAAGGGCAATGGAAAGGTCAGTGTTCAGAATATCTTTAAGAGACAGGCAAAGATCAACTTGGGTGAGAGAGCAGGCTAAAGTCAGACAGTAAGTCATAAATGAGCAGAAATGGAGGTGCGAAGGCCATGTAGCAAGAGACAGGGATAACTAATAGAGCAAGAGGCAGACTGGCTGGACTTCAAGAGACGGTAAGAGCAGCAGTAAAACTCCAGACAGGCATGAGATATGGAAGTTTGCAAGAAAAACGTGACAACAATTGACTCAGTCAAGGAAGTCGGGGGAAAGGTTGGGGGAGGCCAGTGTTCAGCAGTGGACTTGCAATGGCTGCTGCTGCTGAATATATATTTTGTTTTGATAATGAATCGAGGAAGGAAAAACAAAGGAAAAAAAATAAGTCCATGTGCCTAATGACATCCTCCATTCATAAAATACTTATAACAATAGGATTTAAAATCGAGAGGATTAAATGTATGCGGGAAGCAACTCCCAGGATGCGAATTCCAGAGAGTAGTAGTTCTGGAGATAAATGAATTTTGATAAGCAGAGGTTCTGCATTGTGGGGAAGAGAGTGTGAGTTCATGGGTACTCTCAGCTGCCCGAGTATTTCGGGAGAAAATGTGAAGGGGAGGCACAATTGAAGGAAGTTCGTTAGAGCACATACGGTAAAAAGATCGATAAAATAGTGCTAAAGATGCAACATCTCTACGTACTGATAACGGAGGAAGGTCCTGCGTTATGGCAGGATTATTGATTAATCTAATGGCTTTATTTTTTCAATTTTGTCCAACTGCCTCAATGCAACCGCACCACATCCACTCCACAGTGGTGAACAGTATTCGATCTGAGAACGCACATGACTTTTGTATATTGTGGCCATCTGCTCGTCAGTGAAGAACTCACGAACTCTGTACATAAGTCCTAGTTTTTTAGAAGCATTGTGGTAGGTGGTGGCGACCATCATCCACTCACTTGATGTAGTGCTGCCTACTTCCTAAGCTTTTATCATTCTTTTTCTGTGCCTGCCCTCCTCTCTTCCTATTTCTCCTATCTTTCCTGTCACTTCTTATTCCCTTTCTTTCCTTTACAGGTGGCTTTACATTGAGTGACAAGCCAAATGGTTTCCTGTAAGCCAAGAAACCATTTACAACGCTGGGTGGTAACCATATAACCAAACCATACGTGCTCCCTACGTGTCAACAAGTGGGTTGGTGGAGGGTTGGTGCCCCTCCCTGTAAAACAACTAACTCAGTGTCAAATGGCCACCCTTTGCGGGATTATGGTGTCTGGCAATAGATAGATAGATAGATTTTCAGCAAGGGATTTAACATAAGCTGTCCAGCTTAGGTTGGGGTTTAGAGAAACACCTAGGATATCAATTGTAGTGGATATGGGAATACCGACATCATTTAAAATTATGTGAGATTCTGAGGGATTCTTTCTATTGGAGAAATTAATATATTTAGTTTGCTGAGCATTACATGAGACCAGATTTTTTTGTCCCCATTGATTAATTTTAGAAAGGTCCTGGTTCATAGAAATTGCTGTGTTTATTTGGAAATTTATAATAACATATTGTGTAAAGGAGGTACTATATGTGAAAGAACTATGAAGGGTCGAGTCTTCAGCATAAGAGTGTATTGGGTTGTGTGTGACAGGTCATTTATATGATTGAGAAAGAGGGTTGGCGCCAAAACTGATCCCTGAGGTACGCCAGCATTTATGGAATGAAATTGGGAATAAATTCCATCTACCATGACCCGTATTTTGCTACTATGAAGGTAAGAAGAAATTAGAGGAATCAGTGATGCAACACCAAAGAGTGACATCTTAGATAATAAGGCCTGGTGCCATACTCTGTCAAATGCTTTTGAAATATCAAGTGCTACTGTGTGTGTTTCACCATGTTGGTCTATTGTTTTGTTAATCTGATGGGTAAGAAGGCAAAGAATATCTACAGTTGAACGTTCCTGTCTAAATCCATACTGCCCATCATTGATCAATTAATTGATTTCTAGATGCTTGACTATGTGTTTGTTAAATAGTGTCTCAAAAACTTTACCGAGAACGGAATTTATTGCAATTGGTCTATATTTTGATGGATCAGAAGTTGCCCCCTTTTTAGGAACAGGATGGATATTTGCTTCTTTCCATGGGACTGGAAAAATTGAGGTACGGATGCATAAGCGGAAAAATTTTGCAGAGCCAACACTGAGGAGCAATTATTAAGTACTATTGAAGGAATTTCAACTGGACCAGTGGCTTTGTCTGCTGATAGATTCTGTAATACGGCTTGTACGTATCTGGTGTGAATCATGAAAGGAGGTATTTGAGAGGAATCAAAATCAAGTACAGGAATATTATGACTTTCTGAATTTATGATTGAGTTTGTTGAAAAAATGTCAACAAGAAGGTTGGCTTTTCTGAGTGGGTCACTTACTAGATTTCCATTGGGGGACTGGGGAATGGAAGAGGTGGTAGTGAAGTTAGTTTTCAATAAATTAAGGGTTGACCAGAATATTTTGTTATCATTTGGATTGTTTAGTAGTTTGTTAGCTTGTCTATGTAGAAAGTTTGATTTAGAAAGATTGATAATAGTTTTGGCATGGTTTCTGATATTTTTATAACAGTTAAAGGCTTCTTTGGTTTTGGTCCTTGTATAAGTGTTATAGGCTATTGTTTTATGTTCTGTTATTCTAGCACAATTGTGGTTAAACCATTTAGAATTACATCTTTTTCTGTAACTGTGATGGGGAGTGAATGTTTCCATGCCGACTTTAATGAAATCCTGTATGTGGCCCAATGTGGAATTTGCATCATGGGAGAAAAAGGAGGTCCAAGGAACATCCATGAGAAAATTTTGAAGTCCCTCCCAGTCTGCCCTGTCGTAGTGCCATTTAGTCATCATGACAGGTTCAGAGCATGAGGGTGTGGTAGGTGTGAAACTGGTGGCTTGAATCAGACAATGATCCGAGGGGGGACTTCACGTCGACATTATAATTATCTGAATTGGTTGTTAGAAACAAGTCCAATAGGTGGGGATTTTGATCGGGGTTGTCTGGTACACGGGTGGGTTGACTGACTAACTGGGTGAGATTAAATGAGTCTGCAAATAGCTCACATTCTAGACCAGAGTCATCAGTTCTGGGTTAATATGTGAGCCATTCGACATTATGGACATTAAAATCACCCAGAATAGTAATTTCTGCTGTAATATTAATGTTGAGGACACTTAGTTGTGAAGACAGAGAGTCAAATAAACTCGGCTCTGAAGGGGCATTAGGGGAACGATAAACACAACAGAAATACTTGATTTTACCAAAAGAATTTAATTTGTATACGGAAGAGTCGAAAAAAGGACAATTAAGTTTAGTAATTTCCTCCAGGGCAATTTCTGATTTAGCAAGACAACATACGTCTCCTTTGGGTCTGAAATTTTGAATCAAGATATAACCAGGAAAATTAAATCTAGCTAAATCAGAGGTGGAGCTTACTTGTGTCTCTGTCAGAAATAGCAGATCAGGGGATTCAAACTGGAGGAAATTTTGAATTGAGTTGATGTTGGAGTGAAGTCCCCTAATATTGCAAAAGAAAACTTTACTGCACTGACGAGCAGATTTAGGGCACCGCAACACTGGAGGTGGCACAGTCGCTTGATGATGACCGGGAGGGCCCTGTGCAGACAACCCAGCCCTGGCGGTAGAGGTCACCTGAGAAACCACCGCACTGATTCCCAGTATAGCAGCAGCCATGGTTCTTTTTGTGGGGGGAAGAACAGGGATGTGTTGTGAAATGGGTATGATATGTAACGAAAAGATCGGTGTTTTTTGGAGAGAGGATGGCTGGTTTAAGGTAATGTAATATAATGTGGATGTGTATGTTGTTTGAAGAGGGCAGCCTGATGCCCTCTGGTGTGTGAGGCAGAAAGATGTGTAACCAGCTACCAAGGTTTGGGAGAGAAAATGGAATCCAGGCTATTCCTTGAGTCTTCCATAACCTTGGCGGTAGTACTTCCCTGGGCGGGGCTGCCTACCCTTACTACTCATAAATAAATGTAAATATATGTATATTGTTACGAGATGGGAGTATGCAACACAAGATAACAATCTGACTGCGTAAAATAACAGAAAAAAACAAAGTGATAAGGGACCTGAACAAATAGTTAAATGATGAAAAACAATTGAAAAAAACTAACTCCAAGCTCGCAACACAAGTCCGACAGTAAATTAAATTAGCTGACGTTAGCAAGGGCAAAGTAAACACAATGAAAAATATCATCATCCGGACCTCCTTTCCCACCCAAGGGCAGAGTGAGGATGAAAAATACACCTAATGTAATAAAAGCTAATAATATTTACAATATTTATAATGAGATAATGAAAACACAAAAAAATGAGGAAAAAAGTAACCTGATAATACTCTGAATAATCACACTAAAGTCTAGGAACAAAGTTGCCAAATAAATGAAATCATATTAAAAGGTTACTAAGCTGCACCCAATTGCCACAAAAAAATAATAATAATACAGAAATGCTTGCAATAGGATGCCGATACGAAGTGAAAAAAAGATGTTCAGAATACAATACACAAAACACTGCTTCTTCTCCCTCTCTTCTCCAGTCAAACACACCCTCTTCCTATGGCAACCCACAAAAACTGTCTCCATTTTTTTTTTTTTTTTTTTTTTTTGCCTATCGACCATTGGGGCCGGAGCCCCTGGTCATTAAGGCAAAATATATATATGTATATATATTGACATATATACACATATATATACGAACATATATATATATACATACTTACATACATACGCACATCCATGCATATGGACATACACACTTTCATGCACACGTACATATATATATAATAATTTTTATTTTATTATTTTTTTGTAGTTTTATTTTTATTATTTTTATTTATTTTTTAATATTTTTAACCTTATATGACTTATAATCAAAAATACCTAATCTAAAGACCCTAAAACTAATCACCTAACAGACAAATCACTAACCTATACTAAATCCTAAGAGACAAATAACTAGACCTACACTAATGGTAAAAAAGCCTCGCCCAAGAGATCACCATCGACTGCAGATATGTAATGCCTTTCTACATGACATACCTGCACTCATCACCTGGTGACTGTCAGTCAAGGCACAACCTAATATAGGGGACATCAATATATGAAAGGGAACCAGACGAGTCAGGAACATTTCCATATACGTCAGCTGTCGGCCCTAATTAGAATAACTTAAGCAAGATAATAAAATATATTTACATAATTTGTACAAAAAGTGAAGAACCTCGCCCAGCAGACCACCATCGACTGCAAGTGCCCAATACCTTCCTATATTGCACACTTGCACTCATCAGCTGGTGACTGTCAGGCGAGGAACTTGGCTTAATGTAGGGGACATCTATATTAGAAATAGATCAGTGGGAGGAGGAACTATTTAAAATATGTCAACTGTCAACCCTAATTAATATTACAATATATACAAATTTACCGTTGATAAAAACCATAACCACACAGTAAAAAAGTCACATCACTCTGATCAGTCCGGTCTCTCTCAAGAAAGCCATCAATTTATCAGTCATAACAATGTCCCCATCACCCAGGATGGTGGAAAATTGAAGGGGACGTCTGCTGCTCCGGGCAGTAATTAATAAGTGAAGCACGTTCACGAATAAATCGCCCGACAGCGCAGGATGATATGACTGATAGATAACACCGCATCACAGATGTCACAGTGCGGTGGGAAGCGTCTTTCCATATATGGTTTTATGTGGGTTAAAACGGTGGCATTCAGCCGTAACCGTGCCAACACTTTTTCTTCTAGGCGACTGGGACGGTTGGCGGTGTCCCAGTCGCCTAGGTACGGCTTACAAGTTGGAATATTTAGTCTGGTCCACTGACCTTGCCACAGAAGATTTATTGATTTCTTTCCGAGAGATAGACTCGACCGTAGATCACGAGGAACGTCCCAAGTCTCCTCGAGCTCTACAGCCGACTTTGCAGGGTAAGTCAGCCTGCTCATTGCCGTAGATACGACAATGACCAGGCACCAGATCAGCGTGACGACTTGTTGCATGAATGCAACTTATTAATGATGCGGCCCTGGATCTCGTGAGAATCCGTAGTACAAGATGCAATTGCCTGAAGGGCTGATTTGGAATCTGAAAATATGACAAATGAGTCATGTCTAGAATTGAGAGCATAGTCTATGGCTTTGTCAATAGCAAAAAGTTCGGAGGTAAACACAGATGTATGAGTCGGCAACCGATACCTAAGTGCACATTCAGTCGACCACACACTTGCACCCACACATTCACTCGACTTGGAGCCGTCGGTGTACAATTGATGGGACCCCAAGTGACGAACAATGATGTTACGAAACAAGTGGTGGACCTCCGCCTCCGGCGCCTTGGCCTTTGGTGCTGAGAGCCATGAGACATCCACTGTAAAGCCAGGTGGCTCCCAAGGCGCTATATTTTTAAGCACCAACTTGTCACAGTCACTGGGGTCCACATCAAGCTCCTGAGACAGTAAGTGGAGGCGAGCGGCAAGTGGCCGACGCACCCCCGCAGAAGGTGGTGGTATTGGACGCAGGGGGTACAGGCCACATTGCCGATATTACTTTTCCTTAAAGTTCTTAACCCATACGATAATGCCAGGTGGTCACGGCGAATACGGAGGGGAGGCACATTCGCCTCCACTTCCATATGAGCCACACGGGTACACCGGACGGCTCCAAGACACATTCGCAAGCATTTATTCTGCAACACATCCAATCCTTTCAGCGTGGCATCAGATGCCGAGCCATACACCTGTGCGCCATAGTCTAGCTTTGATTGAATAAGGGACTTATACACCATTAATAAAGATTTTCTGTCGGCACCCCAGGTAGTACCCGCTAGGTACTTGAGGACATTTAACGGTTTATCACAACGAGCAAGCAAAGTATTAACATGAAGTTTAAAATTCATTCTACGATCAAAATGTATTCCTAAAAATTTTACAGAATTTTGAAAAGGTACCGCCTGATTATCCAAAGTTAAGCACAAATTAGGTACGTTACGATTAGTGAAAACTATAGCGGCACACTTACGGACGGAAAACTTAAATCCCCACTGCAAGGCCCATTGGTGGACGGAGTCAAGGGCTGCTTGAATCCGCCCAGCCGAAAATTGTGCATTACGGGAAGAGTGCCATATTGCACAATCGTCAGTGGCCCAGTATTTAAGATTCCTCGGGATGGGAGCTGATGACAGAATATCATTGATCATAATACTAAATAAGGTAGGACTAAGCACACTTCCTGCGGCTTGCGTTTTCCTGGATAAATATATCCGATGTTACGTTACGGGGCAATTTGACAGAGAAAGTTCTGTCCCTTAAGAAATTTGAAATAAAAACAGGCAAATTTCCTCTTAAACCATAAGCATAGAGCTTCATTAGTATACCGTGTTGCCATGTCATGTCATAGGCTTTATGGATGTCCAAGAACACCCCTATCATGAATTCTTTATTGGCAAATGCCTCTGCAATACAATGCTCCAAATTCATTAAATGATCTAGTGAACTTCTGTATTTACGGAAGCCACATTGTTGATCATTTAACAAATTCTTCGACTCTAAAACAAAAAGAAGCCTATTGTTAACCATACGTTCCATGACCTTACATAGACAAGAAGTCAACACAATAGGACGAAATGAAGTGGGATTCATAAGACGACCAGCCTCTTTGGGTATCGGTATGACGTGCGTAAAGTGCCATGAGTTTGGGAACGTTCGAGACGCCCAAATCTCATTGTGTACAATGCTAACATCTTAATCAGGTTGTCCTGATTCAGGTGCTGGATCACACCGTTCGTGATGGGGTCTGGTCCAGGGCTGGTGTCTTTAGAGGAGTTAAGGGCTAGGAGCAGTTCATCGTAGCGTAAACTCTTGGTTGTACGGGAGTTTACGTCTTCTGTGGCAAAGTCTAATATCTGTAGCTCCGCCGAGCGTTTATGATGTTGAAAACGCGGCTCATAATTGGCTGAGCTACTTACATGAGAAAAACTCCTGGCGAGGATGTTAGCAATGTCCACGGGCTCGTCATAGATGTTATTATTTACTTGCACGGTAAGGTGGTAATGGGGAAATATGGGCCTTTATTATTTAATATTCTTATAGTGGACCAGACTTTACGTAATGGTGTTGTACGAGTCACCGTGGACACAAAGGACCGCCAGGAGTCACGTTTGGCCCTTCTTATTATTCTCCTTGCCTCAGCCCGTGCCTGTTTGTATGCAATAAAATTTTTCTCAGTGGGCTGACTATCAAAAATCCTGTATCTCCTATTGCGTTTTCTTAATGCTTGTCGGCAATCCGGCGTCCACCAATGTGCTCTATGCTTCGCATGAACTGTAGAAATCTTGGGAATAGCAGCCTCAGCTGCGTGTAATATGGAAGTAGTTATATTTTCGACCTTGACATCTATGGTCTCCCCAGATATATCTAAATTGGTGATCCTTGAGAAGGATCCCCCAATCTGCTTTCTTATAGTTAAATTTTGGAGGTGGAGGGTCCGAAATGATGTCGTGTGTATAAGAAAGACAGATGGGTAAATGATCACTTCCCAAGGAGTCGTCGTAAGGGTCCCATGAGAGATCTTGATGTATACCAGGGGAGGCCAAAGATAAGTCAATGGCCGAAAAGTTACCAGTACGATCATCTACACGAGTCGCTCTACCATCGTTCAGAAGACAGAGGTTGGACTGTAGTATTAGGTCGGCTACTTGCTCCCCACGACCATCGATCCTCAAGCTACCCCATTGATAGTGATGGGAGTTAAAATCGCCCAACACTAACTTATTTCAGGAGATGTTCCACTAGTGAATTTAAAGCATCACTATCAATGGGGCCATGTGGAGGACAGTACAGAGAGCAAATAGACAGATACGTGTTATTAAATTTTTACTCTGCACACGACCACTTCCAGAGTAGAATTTAGAATCACTTCCGTTTGTGGGTGTGATTTGTGTGTGTATATGGCAACTCCATTGACCTTCATATCTTCTATACAGTGGCAGTGTCTGAACTGTGGAGGATCAGGATGATCCTCCAGGCACGTCTCCTGTAAACAAACAACGTCTGGCCTGTGTAGTGAAAGCAAGATGGCTATATTATGTAACTTATTCCCAATACCTCTACAATTCCACTGTAGTATAGTGAATTTGCGGCGGTTTAAGATTTTCGAGGGTGGCCAGCGTGCTTAGTCTTTTTATGCCCCCGCGACCAGGCGAGTGGCTACCGGGGACCTATCCCGGTGCTTGTTTGTGGAGATCTCCATAGTCTCATCAATAACGAGGTGCCATCAGATTCCATCGAGGAAGAGCTATTCTTTCTCTCCCTCGCTGGACCAGGAGCAGGAAGGACATGAGGACGTGACTGTTTGGTGAGGGTGGTCAAGTTAATTTTATCTGACTTGTCAGGCTTCTGTTTTGACCGCACTGACTGCAAAGGAGCAGCGGCAGCCTGAGAGTATGAAGTGGCAATAGGGATGTCTGTCAGAGAGTTGGAACGTACAGGAGGCTTAGACTGAGAGGTAGGGCGTGGGGCATGAGGAGCGAATGTTAGGTCAGTCTGTGTTTCAACGGTGCACATCACAGGACGGTACACAACCGCCGATGCATAGGAGACATTAGGCTTGGGAGTTGCATGCAACTCCTTCACCTTCTTCCTTGCATCGATAAAAGGAAATGCCCTCGGTCGCCTTCACTGTGCAGACCTCTTTCTCCTCCTTCCACTTGGGACAAGCCCTAGAGGGAGTGGAGTGAGAATCCTTACAGTTGAAGCAACACTCTGTCTCAGATGTACAGTGTTCAGCAGAATGTCCCACATTCGCGCACCTACCACACACTGGCTGGGAAGCCCTACAAGCCTTTTCATGATGCCCATAAAGCTGGCATTTTAAGCAACGCAAGGGGTTCGGGATGTATGGTCTGACGTTAAGAATTTCATATCCAATTCTGATGTTTGAAGGTAAAGCAACTTTGCCGAACGTTAGGACAACTGTGGCGGTCTTCGTCTTCCTGCCTTCCGAGAATCTAGTTATGAAACGGGCCTCTATAACATCCTGCTGAGCAAGTTCTTGTACGATCTCTTCCTCCTCCATGACCACAAGATCTCTGCAGGTGATCACACCTTTGCAGGAATTCATGGAGTGAGGGATCGTGGTCTGAACATCATAACAGTGGAACTTGCTCAGTTTTAGCAAATCCTTTACCTGACTTGAGTTCCTAGTTTTAACAAGAAGATCTCCACTCGCAAGTTTTTTCACTTGTTCCACTTCACCTGCACACCCATCAATCACCTTCTTGATGATAAAGGGATTGAGGCTGGACAGGGGAGTGGGACCAACCGCATGTATCTGTACAAACTCAGCATTTCTAAAATCAATGTCAAGACGGGTACGTGTCTGGGGCCGTTCAGTCTGGGGGTAGTCAGTCCGTGAGACAGTCGGGGGTCGGTCAGGACTACCTCCCCCCCTGAAGGAGGGGGAGGCAGCAGTGGCGTCCGCCATAGTTACCACTTCCCCCTCACGGGGGAAGTGGGAAGAGAGAGAAAAACGACCAAGGGAGAATTGCCCGGGGAACACACACCTAATCTGAGATTACCCTCTCAAACCACTCTCGGGAGGAGGCGCCCGTGTGTAACTCACACCCCAGAGCGATCAGTGGGGGGTACACTCCAGAGGTGAGTAAGCAAAGGCAATCTCAGGAAACAGATATAGACACTTACTATATCTACTAAGGCCAGGGAGGAAAATGAGATCTAGCTAACCTAACTTTACTGAAAAACGCCCTTGTGGCGAGAAAAAGAAAAAGCTAAGGCCGGTGAGGCAACCCTGCAGCTAGAGGAGAGCCAGAGAAACACGTCTGCACACTCCACGACCATGCATCAAAGTCCCCTGTCTCCATACAAAATCTTCAGCCTTATATACGCTCCAGTCGCATGCACGCAACAACACGCAGTTGAGGCCAGAGGAGAAACATGCACAAAAGCATTAAGCAATTTAGCTTCTCCCCTGCACTGTGATCATTATAAATATCACTGGTGAATACAACTCTTTATGTCGTGCCAGTCCAAGCTCGACCAAAGTCACTGATATTAAAAACAATTTTAGTCACACCCGCGTCAAGAGAGCAAACAGAATCAACTAAGTCTTTATGAATGTGTACACGCTAAACAGGCAAGAACGTGAGTGAGCGCATGTGCGTGGATGCTGGCATACACAGCATTCACACACACACACACACACACACACACACACACACACACACACACACACACACACTACATAATATACAGAAAAAATACATATATTCTTACACACGTAACGCACCCACACCTAAGAAAGAATTTTCCCTTAGGAAAATTCGTTCTTAAGAACGTGACAAACAATCAGCAATGACATTGTCAGCACCCTTAATATGTCAAACATCCAAATGAAACTGCTGAACGAACCAACTCCAATGCATCAATCACTGATTCTTCATCTTCAAATTATTCAGAAATTGAGTGGGTAACGATCAGTATATACAATGACAGTAGGTCCAAATGCAGGGACATACACAGAAAAGTGCTGCAGGACGAGGATCAGGGCTAATAGTTCCTTTTCGATACCAGAATAATTACGTTGTGAAACAGAAACCTTCTTACGAAATAACAAACAGGATGCTCTCTGCCATGATCATCGTCCTGCATTAGCACAGCTCCTGCACCCACATTACTAGCATCCACAGCAAGTTTAAATGTCTTATCAAAGTTTGGAGCAGCCATAACTGGATAATTACAAAAGACCTCCTTGGCTGCATCTAAACTCTTCTGACACACATCAGTCCAAACGTATTTTCTTTCTTAAACAATTCAGTGAAAGGGGTCACTATTGTTGCAAAGTTCTTCAAAAAACGATGGTAGTAACCAATACTGCCGAGGAATCTCCAAAGCTTGCCCCTGTTTTGTGGTGCCTGAAAATTATTGTCTCCACCTTAGAGTCAGGGGGATGTACACAACCATGACCAACCACATAACCAAGATATTGAACTTGTGCACAAACAAACTCACACTTCTTTAACCCATTCACTGCGTCAGTGTTTGTTTATATGTACATCCCGTGTGCGGCAGTTTTCAAATATTTAGAAAATAATAATAGAAAAAAACAATATTGTGAAAAGATAGAGAAAAAAATCCCGAGTTCAATGGTATATAATACAATATAGCAAACAAAAAAATTACCTGTTATATAGGTCCGTGAAGTAATAAATATTCCCTGTGCGGTGGTGCCAGGCGAATGATGTATTTTGGTTGCACTGTGTTGTCAGTGTCAATCTTGCGATCAGATAAGATGTAAATCAGCATCTGAACCATCATTGTCATCATCTAACAACGTATCATTATCATTACCTCACTCATCCAGAGATTTCATCCAATATTTGCCTGGGCTACTGCTAGTGGTGGCATGAAGATTTCGTACCTTTTCCTTCGGCATTTTGTAGGTAACTGAGCTGAGCTCTGCACCTCATAAAAAAGCATAATCTATGTATGGCAATATTCGATAGGGTGCCATGAATTGCTAGCTGATTTATTTTGTGCCATTTTTGACGGCAGAATTTTTGAAAGCAGGAAATCATATATGATACAGCCGCAGTGAGAGCCATTTAGACTCAGATATCATATATGATACAGCTGCAGTCATTGGGTTAAATTTACTACAAGGTGAGCCTCAGAAAGCCTGGAAAGCAAAACACCTAGTTTTCGTAAGTGGCTTTCCCATTCATCGGTATAGACCACTACATCATCCAAGTATACCACACAGTGCTTCATACCAATGACAACCATGTTCATTAATCGCTGGAATGTTGCTGGGGAGTTTTTCATACTGTATGGCATCACATTACACTGATATGTTTGTCTGTCTGCCACAAAACACGAGACTTCTTTAGCCCGTTTGGTCAAAGGTACTTGCCAGAAGCCTTTCTGGAGATCTAACTTGGTGACATAACTAGATGAGCCTATGCGATCAATGCAGTCCTCAAGCCGGGGCAGTGGGTACGTATCAGTCTTGGTTAGCACGTTCATCCGTCTGTAGTCTACACAAAATCTTGTGGTTCCGTCTGGTTTAGGCTGCAAAGTCACAGGAGAACTCCAGGGACTAACACAGGGGGATATAAGCCCATGGTCCAACATATAATTTAGCTCCTAATGCAGCACGCCAACATGCTGAGAACTGACTCGATAAGGGGGCAACTTCACGGGAACGGTGTCACCCACATCCATGTCATGCTGACTCCAATTGGTCTTCCCAGGGGTACTGCTGAATACTTCCTTGTAAGTTGACAATAGGGCAGCTAACTGAGATGTTTGGTCCTGAGGTAGATGTGGTAACTTGGAGCTGAAAGTGGACTCTGCCTCATCATTCTTCACCCAGCTACAATCTGGAAAGTTGCACTCCACCTCAAACAAGCCACTATCAACACCCTCCTTAGCAGCAGCAGCAGTGGCGGAGACAAGGTGTACGGGAGCTGGAGAATCTGGTGCATGATGGTACAGCTTCAGCATGTTCACATGGCACAATTGGAGCTTCTCCATTCTGTCAGCGGTCTCCACCAGGTAGTCAGTGTCTCTAATACGCTGCAGTACAGGGTAAGGACCACTAAACTTAGTGGCCAGCGGCTGACCTTGCAGTGGCAGCAACACCAAAATCTCGTTGCCGACCTTAACCCGAGGCATCCCATCGACGTATGGGTATGTTGCAACATTTTGTCACAGCTAGTCCCGTCGACGTACTGATATGTTGTGCAATTGTAAGGTTCATAATTTGCACAATTTTCAATTTTTGCGCATGATTTTTGGTACGTATACGCGGGACACCTTCCTCTATTCCTCTACAAGATGCCAGGCAGGGGCAATGCCTTACACTGCATAACCTCCCCCCATGCATGCCATTATCTCAGCAATTCACCTGTTACCAGTGACCTGGCCAACAAAAACATTCAGGGCCAGAGTGATTCCCCAATCGATGACAATGTGGAGGACAAAGTTTACATAGCATTAGAGGAAGAAACAGTCAGAAATGATGATCAGGTAATGTCGCCTAAAAAGGTCAGGTATGTTGACGAGTTAGTGAGTGAAACAATGCTTATAATGTCTATATTACTGTTTGAAAACCAATGTACTCTCATACCACATATAAATTCGTACCAAATAAATAAATAAATACAGTTTATGAGTGTTGTGGAATAGTTATCCTCCCATAGAACTTGTTTTCTTTGGAGGCAGCCTGATAGAAAACCCAGCAAGGTAAGGAGGTACTTCTACCTGTATCGAGTATTTTAAACCTCAGGTGAGCATTTTCTCTATGAATTTTCGATGTTTCTCACCAGAAGCGGAGGTTTTAGCCAAATTTTTTTTTTTTCCAAAATACCTCAGGATTGGGGGGTGTCGGAGGTGAGAAATAGCTCGGGATGTGATGGGTTAAACTCCCTCAGCTTGGCTTTTCAATCGTACCACACCTTCATGTTTTCTTGTGCCTGCTTGAGATTTTCCCTGGCCAGCTCCAGAATCTCACTCATACAACTCTTGAAGTCATGCACATAACGGAGTAAGCTCTTGCTCTTGGCGAGGTTACTGCTCCAAGTCTCCTTAACCAAGCTCAGGGGACCCTGAACTCGATAGGCAAACACGAGCTTGTTAGGATAGAAACTCAAACTCTCCTGGGGAACTTCCCTCATACCGAACAGGAGGAACAGCACACCACGGTCCAAGTCCTTAGAGTGCTCCAGACAGTACTTGCAGAGCATATTCTTGAGAGTCTGGTGGTAACACTCCAAGGCACCTTGCGTCTCCGGATGGTAGGCACTGCTCGAGATGTGTGTGTGATTCCAAGTTGAGCTAATGACTGCTGGAAGATGTTGGAAGGTAAATTAGACCCTCTCTCTTACTGAACCTCACGTGGCAAACCAAGCTTTATAAAGAAATCTAACAAAACTCTAACCACTGCCTTAGCCTTCACTGAACATAAAGGTATTACCTCAGGGTACCTCATCAAGGGGTCAATGATAGTGAGCAAATATGAGTTACCACTAGAAGTTGGGGGCAAGGGTCCCACCTCATCAATAATTAACCTGGAAAAAGGGGGACCAATGGCAGGAATGGGGACAAGAGAGGCCTTAGGGACAGACTGATTCGGCCTACCCACTAATTGACAGGTATGAAAATGTTTGATGAACTTAGCCACATCTGCTGCCATGCAGGGGCAGTAGAAATCAGCATGCAGCCTCTCCATGGTCTTCCTTACACCCATGTGACCTGCAAATGGAGTAGAATGGGCCAGTTGAATTAACTCCTGCCTGCACATATTAGGTACTACGATCTGATGGTAGTCCCACATCCCATCATCTACATTCATATGTGGAGGTCTCCACCATCTCCACAAAATCTCATCTTTCACATAAAAACATCCTCCCTTCTCTTTCTCAAAATCATCCACTGCACACAACTTCAACCTTTGAATCTCGTGGTCTCCAGACTGCAGCTCCTTTAACTTCTCAACGTTCACCTCCTCCAGTGGAACAGGTGGAATATCTTCTAAAGAACCCATAAACTTATCTCCCAAAGATATCTCATCATCTGATTGTTTCGTGTCCTCAGACATAGGACTAACTGTTGCCTCTGGTACAGTGATGCTGGGCACACTACAAGCTACCTTCTCCTGTCAACTGCTCTCTGCACGTGACATGGACCTAGTCACTGCACAAACTGGGAATACCTCTGTATCATTGGGATAAACCTGAAAGGGAACTTCAGATACTGGCACCTCTGACAAAACTGGAGTGGTGATCTCCTCACCTTTCACTAGGTCACTGCCAAGTATTAAGTCAACACCACTCTCAGGTAAATAATCTACAACACCCAATCGTGTCAGTCCATCAAAGAACTGACATTTAACCTCACAAGAAACTAGCAGCACAGTCTTTGCACCTGTTACGCTCCTAATCAGAACAAACGCTTATCCTGCAACATCAAAAACTTCATTACTTGGCCTCACCCACAAAGAAATTGAAGAACCAGTGTCACGAAGAATGCGTACCGGATGCTGCACGCCATTCACCTTCACTGACCAATAAAACAAGTAGGAGCATACGAAGAAGCAGGGGCAACACTGCTCGTCACCTCCTGTACCACACCTCCTGAAACAGTCGGCTCTGACACAACTGTGGCCTCCTTCTTCCCACCTTCCAGAACAACATCAACCCCAGCAAGGTGTAAAACATCAGATTTTCCCTGATTAACAACAGGGGATCCAACTGAAGGAGTAGCCAAAGGATCTCCACGAGAAACAAAGCTCACTGGCTTCACAAACACCTGACTTTTGCCAACATCTATCTACAGTGTGACCTGGCGTCTTGCATTATGAACAAGTAAATGGGCAGCGTGTAGGCTTTTGGGAAATGTGAGGTGTATCAGGTTTGAGTGTGGAGTAATTCGTGGAGCTGGGCTTCTGAGATGGTTGTTTGGGGAGCTGAGAGGGGTAACACTCCTTAGGAATACTCCTAGGAACTTCCTTACCCTTATTCAAATTCTTGATCAATAAATAATCATCTACATAAACTGCAGCTTCAGCAGCATTCTTAACTTTCTTATCAGCAAGGTAAGTTCTTAAATCTGTATCAATCTTATCAACGAAGTTCTCAAGGATAACAAGTTCCTTAAGCTTAACATAAGTTTCTGAGACATCCTCATTTTGCATCCATTGATTAAATGCATCAGCTATCTGTCTACTGACATCTACAAAAGTGTCAAGAGGGCACTTCCTGCAGTTCCTAAATTCTGCCTGTAAGCTTCAGGTCTCATCTCGTATGCACACAGTATGGCTTTCTTCGGTACCTCATAATCCTGTGATTCTTGGTGGCTAAGACTGTTATAGGCCTGCAACACTTAACTTGTAGCAATCTTCTCAAATCGGTCAAAGAACTCCAGGATCAAGCACTGATCAAATGGGGGAACTAATTTGATGGATTCAACTGCTCTAAATTCTGAAAAGGAATGGGAAAAATTAGTTGGGGTACTTGGGCAATTCATACACATTTCATAGTCAAGCTTCATCTGCTCCAGTTTTATCTTCTCCTGCAGTCTACTATTCTCCTCCTCCATCTCCCTCTGAAGCTGTAATTTTAGCTGTAACGTCCTATCCTCCTCCTCTTTCTTCTTCCTCTGAAGCTGTAACGTCCTATTCTCCTTCTCCTTCTTCTCCCTCTGAAGCTGTAGTTGAAGCTGTAACATCCTATTCTCCTTCTGTAGTTTAAAGTGCAACATCCTATACTCATGATCACACTTAGCCTGCTCTGCATCAACATATTCTCTCTGCACAGTAACATCACTAGTTCTAACCTCCATTATGACACACTACAATAACACAATAATAATCAAAATATCAGGGTAGTATCCTGGTGAGGTAAAGCCAAATTATATATTACGAGATGGGAGTACGCAACTCAAGATAACAATCTGACTGTGTCAAAAAACTGAGAAAAAACAAAGTGAAAAGGGAACTGAACAAATGGTTAAATGATGAAAAACAAAGAAACTAACTCCAAGCTCGCAACACAGGTCCGAAAGTAAATTAAATTAGCTGACGTTAGCAAGGGCAAAGTAAACACAATGAAAAATATACCTAATATAATAAAAGCTAATAATATTTACAATATTTACAATGAGATAATGAAAACACAAAAGAATGAGGTAAAAAGTAACCTGATAATACCCTGAATAACCAAACTAAAGTCTAGGAACAAACTTGCCAAAAAAATGAAATTATATGAAAAGATAACTAAACTGCAATCAAATGCCACAAACAATAATAATAATAATAATAATAATAATAATAATTAACAATACAGTAATACTTGCAATAGAATGCTGATACAAAATGAAAAAAAGATGATCAGAATAATATTCAAGAACAAAACACTGCTTCTCCTCCCTCTCTTCTCCAGTCAAACACACCCTTTCCCGACGCCAACCCACAAAAAATGTCTCCATACAAAATCTTCGGCTTTATATAAGTTCCGGTCGCATGCACGCAACAACACGCAGTTGGGGCCAGAGGAGAAACATACACAAAAGCATTAAGCAGTTTAGTTTCTCCCCTGCACTGCGATCGTTATAAATATCGTGGTGTATAAATCTTTATGTCTCGCCAGTCCAAGCTCCACCAAAGTCACTGAAATTAAAAACAGTTTTAGTCACACCCTCATCTAGAGAGGAAACAGAATCAACTAAGTCTTTATGAATGTGTACACACTAAACAGGCAAGAACGTGAGCGAGTGCATGTGCGTGGATGCTGGTGTACACAGCATCAACACACACACACACACACACACACACACACACACACACACACACACACACACACACACACACACACTATACATAATATACAGAAAAATGTATATATTCTTACACATGTAACAATATACTTATTTATTTATAATAATTTGTTAGGAATAATCGGAGATAAATATCTAATTCCGAACCATAACACATAAGATCCAGCGTAAACCTTAAAAACTTTAACTCACACGAGGTTCTTGGAACTTCCTATCCCTGAAAAAGATAGGAAGATCAAGGACTTCCATCATCCCCCCTTCCCTCCCTCCATCACCCCCACACACTTGAAATTAATTTGTTTCTTGAGATTTACTGTATACTTGGTCATTTATTTATTTTGGCCTGATGATATTGTCCCGAGTCTGACATATAGCCTAAAATATTGTTGGTGATATCCACGGTAGTATATCTCGCCGTGACCATATTCTCTTTGAGGTGGAGGCGACTGGAACCTGCATTAGTATATCAAATCCTTTTCAGTGGTCGGCCATTGTGGTCCTGGCCCAGCAAAGTGGCCACATGTGACGTCATGAGGTTGATCAGTTTTGTCTGCTGTCTCCAGTGGGCAGTATATTTTATATACTTCCATTCATTACATACCACATTATGATAATGGGTTTGGTAGTCTACAATAACTCTTTATTTGACTGTATTGTAAGAGAATCTTCATGATCCTGCCATATTTGATTGCTGTCTAAAAGACGAGTTGGAGCCCAAACAGTTTGAAGATTTGAAGATTTTATAAAAGACAACTCGTACCGTACATGAAAAAGGTATTTCTTAAAAGACACTCCCGTTAATGCCAAGCTTGCAGTCTGTAATAAGAGGGCCCTAAGCATGTTTTCAATATAGCATGTGACTGTTAGTGCCATAATGGGAACATGTGAAGGTGTGTGGTACTTAGGAGGGTTGTTAGGCCTCAGGGAACGAACTGCACTCACAATGGAAAATATTGAATGAAAGCAATATCTTCGTGGAACAGAAAAGAGAGCATAGAGTTTGCTTATTTATGCAGCTAAAATAAATTCACAGGGCAGTGCTTATGGCACAGTGTGTATGGCTGGAGGACCATGGAGTTGTGAAGAGTAAAGGATGTGACCGTGTGTGCCACCATATAACTCCAGTCCTCCCTCAACAACCCATCAACGCTCCATCCCCCCAACCCCTCCCCCATCCTATCTCCCTCAGCTATTTCTCTTAATCTCCACCTCCCTCCCTCATCTCTCGTCCGACCTCTCTCCTCTCTCCTTACCCACCCCGCCAACTCCTCTTCAGCTCCCTCCACCTCCCACATCTTTTCTCCGTCTTGATCTCCCACTTCTTTTCTCCAGCTCCCTCCACCTCTCACACCGCTTCTTCAGCTCCCTTCAATTCCCACACCTCTTCTTAAGCTTCCTTCACCTTCACTTCTCTCCTCCATCACCTCCCACACCTCCTCCAGCTCCGACCATCTCTGTCTCCGTTCTGCCACACCTCCCCACCCATCTTCCAACTTCCTCCCGTCTTCCACTTCCACCCCTCGTGAGAAAAACTTGTAACTGAGTACGTATCACTTCCTGGAGTTTGAATAAGGCCTTCATTTTGCTGGCTTGTTCCCTTCGCTATGGTGGCACACTACGAGTCTTATATTAAATTTGTTATTTCCAAACGATATTATTCAATTTTTTAGGCCTCTCGTGTCACAGGAATTATTAAAGGCTATTTCTAATATCGCAATAAAGAAAAGCCTCATAACCTGATACAAATCTTGTGGAGATAACAAGAGTAAACCAAAGATTACGTCATCTAAGAGAAAGGGTTATCCTCACCACCACGAAGGGCCTCTCTTAATCTGAGTTAAATCATCTTACAGAAGCAAGAATGAAATATTTTACTTCAAGGCGTTTAACCTGTTCACCTTGATGACGTTTTGTATTTTATGCTGGTATCTCTGTAGGTCTGTAGGGAAAACAAGTCCATGGAGGGAATACGTTCATGGGGTAAAATACGTCAACGGGGAAAAATGGTTCAGTGTAGGAACAGGTCTGTGGGGATAAAGTTGGTGGATGATAATATGACGCTGAATGAGTATTGCCGGAGACGGGCTTATGTTCCTGTATTCTGTTCACTTTAACCAGCGTAAAAGTACATCTTTTCATCTATAATACTGAGCTGTGGCAAAGGAGTAACACATGAATATGGTGCTAGTCACAAAGAAGTGCTATGAAAATGATACAGATCCGTATAACATTTCCTGGTACTTCCAGGCAACTTTACTTTGCTAGGGAGACTTGGAACTATAGAGGATTAGATGCGCCCTTCCATAAACAACTGCGTCATGGTAGTGAAGGGATAAATGAAAGTTGTGTATGACTGTCCCCCCCCCTCCTCCCTTTTTCAAAGCTCTCTTGCTGAATGAAATCGACTGGAGAAAACCAGATGAATATCAACCAGGAAGTCATTGTAGTGAAGGGATTTAAAAAGCTTATTAAAACAGCGAGACAGTGGTAGGAATTTAAAAAAGGGTTAATTAGTGAAGTTGTGGGTCAGCCTCCACGAGCTGTGATGACGACCAGCCGATGAAAATGTTTACCAGCACTCGGCAGGATTAATTTTGCTGGGGGTCGGCAGTACACACACACACACACACACACACACACACACACGCCTCTTTCGCTTCACTGCACCCAAAATTATTAGATGGCCTGAATAAATTTCTTCATAGTATACCCGTAATCTTGCACTTTTAAGTGAGGATGAATTTTGTGTATTTCTTTCACCCGTCCTGCCACTTTTCCCTCATGTTTATTAAACTTTCTCTTTAAATGTTCAGGTAATATTCGGAGTGTTTAGCGCTCTCTCTCTCTCTCTCTCTCTCTCTCTCTCTCTCTCTGGTAAGAACTTGATTGTAAAGCCGATAATGGAACACTGGAATATATGGCCAGGTGGAGGAAGAAGTGAACAGATACAAAAAGCAAAAAATCAAGAAGTGTAAAAAGAAAAAGTTAAATGCAACGCGTATGAAATGAAGGACAAAGAAACAGATGATAAGATTGCAAAGCTGTAATTAGGATACAAAGCGCCTGTGTGTGTGTGTGTGTGTGTGTGTGTGTGTGTGTGTGTGTGTGTGTGTGTGTGTGTGTGTGTGTGTGTGTGTGTGTGTGTAAAACTTTCTAATAACTCTTATTGTTTCAGACAACCTACAACCCACCGTCTATCCAATCACCACACACCTGCACCTCACTGTAGGTAAGTGTCTGTTATATAAATTTCCCTGTACAGTCGGTGACATTATTATCCATCCAGTTGTTTACCGGAAATAATGAGGCAGCAAGGAAATATTTTTATAACCCAGTGATGTGGTCTTTGGAACTAAACAAACTTAAAAATTCTTACTAAGAGTTTCACAATTGTTCTAGTACAGAGGGAATCGATATTATTGCCCGGAACGTATTCTCCCATATCATCATTACTCTTCCATTTCTTTCCTTTTGCAACACTGAATTAAACATCTGAATATAATCTCCATTCATTTCCTTTCATGGGTGTTTGTCACATTGCTTTATGAATACAGTATGGAAGAGGAGATACAGTGCGTACAAATTTCACAGTACTTCTTGTTCGGTATTTTCATTGCGAATTATCTATACACTTTAGTAATATTACTAGTACTCTTCTTTACCCATGTCAGACAAGTGGAAATGTTTTCTACTCCTCTCAGTCATTATGTCTCGTTCTCATTTAAATGTTCTTATTCGGCTGTATCTTTGTCTCTGTTTTCCTTGTAACTCATGTTTACAACACTCACGTTCCTTAAGTTTTCGAGAAGTGTTGCAAGTTGTTTCATAATTTAATATTGTGGATATACTCTGATTTCCACATTCCTATACCAGTCCTTACGTCTTGAAGGAGCTAAGATAGGACTGGGTAAAGGAAATGAGAGATGGAAGGCTGCTGGAAAGTGGGTGATGGAAGGGGAAGAGAGACTGGGTCGGGAGGGGAAAAGAGGAAGTGGGAAAGGGGAAAGGTGGAGGGGGAATGGGAAAAGGTAAAACTACTTGAAAGGGAAGAAGGGTCAGGAAAGGACGATGGATAAGGAAAAGAGGATTGGAATGGGGAATGGAGAGTTGGCAAAGGTTGGTAAGATGAGTTTAGAAGCAGAAGAGGGGAAGAAAACTGGAAATAGAGAAGGGAAGGAATGTAGATGTAGAAGAGACGCCAGGATGAGAAGGAAGTAGAATGGGTAGGTGGAGAGAGAGAGAGAGAGAGAGAGAGAGACGGGGGGGGGGGTAGTTGGCAGGCTTGAAGACTGAAGTGGGAAGGGGGGAAAAATCGAAATGACAGCATGATAGCGAGATGGGAAAGAGATTGGGTATTTGCTAGTAACTGGAAACTAAAATAACGGATATAACGGATAGCAAAACAAAAAGACAGTTGATGGGATAGAAGTGGCGATGAAGATAGGATATTATGCAACACGTAGAAAATGTATTAGGCATTGGAAACGAGGCCATAAGAGGAGACAGAAAGTTAACTGGGAAGAGGAAGGTCTGGTAGATGATGTAACAGGAGTGAGAATAAAGAAGGCAACTGAAAACTGGAATTTGAAAGGAGTAATAAAGGGTAAAGAGGGTTCTGAAGGGAAAGTAGTATATTAAGCTGCGAACAGGAAGAAATAGTGTTAATTTATGCCTGTCATCTGCTCGAGGGTTCTTCAGGTTAGTAGCCAGCATTTCAGAGTCAATGTTTCTCCCTCGAACACAGTCTGAAATAGTCGGTAATAAGAATAATTAACAACAAATGGTACCAGGCACAACAAACCTCGCCCGACAGCACTTGTTTGATTGCTGTAAAATATTGTAATGGGACTGCCATTTATTGTCAGTACGGTACACATGAATAGTCTAAGGTAATGGCGCTAATGTTTTCATGTTATGCCCTCTGAAAATCCGTGACCTTGTGTTTCAAGGTCACTCAGGGTCAAAGTCATCGTGCCAAATAAGAGCTCATATAAGACTTCCTATATCTTGATAATAAATATCTGTCTTCAACGAGTTTCGAGTTATAGCCCCTGAATATCCGTGACCTTGAGTTGGACCTTTCAAGGTCACTTACGGCCAGAGGTCATGGTATCAATTAAAAATCTACATGGGACTTCATATATGTTGACAGTAATAAATATCTATCTTCAACCAGTTTCGAGTTACAGCCCCCTGAATATCCGCAACCTTGAGTTTGACCTTTCAAGGTCACTCAGAGTCAAAGGTCTTGGTGCCAAATGAAAGCCCATATTACGAGCTCCTGTATTTTCATAATAGTAAACATCTCTATCTTCAACCTGTTTCAAGTTATAGCCCTCTGAAATTCCTTGACCTTGATTTTGACCTTTCAGGGTCAGTCGATTACCTTCAAAATATAATCGCTTTCTTTTGGGACCAGTGCCCACATGTCATTTTCATGTAATTTCATCCAGCTGTTTTTCCGTAATGTTGCTAACAAACAAACAAACAAACAAACGTACACACAAAGAAACTCGACCAAATACTGCACAGTACCTAAGAAATAATAATAATAATTGTTGAAACTGGATGGTGATGAAAAGATATGGGTAGAGGGTCACTTGTCAGCACCACCGTCACGTTCACCATACCCTATTTGGGTGACCTGTGCAGCTGAGATGTATGGGTCGAGTAGGGTGTTTAATTCGCGGCTGCTGATACATTCTCGGTCCAGCAGCGGTTGCAACAACATCTGCCTAGCCATGTCTACCTCAGTTACCTCGGCCTACGACCCATCGAGGGGGGCCTCTTTGGGCAGTGAGGAGCTTAGTAGCACGCAGACCATCGTGGGCGTCGTGAAGTGGTACAACGTGAGGGCGGGGTATGGATTCATCAGGTGCAAGGACACCGGCGCCGATGTTATTGTGCACCGTCTGGCGATCGTTGCTCCCATTTCACGACGTCTACGGCGCTCACTAGGCGAGGGTGAGACAGTCGAGTTCCACCTCCACCAGACCCCGAAGGGTCCCGATGCCAGGGATGTCACCGGGCCAGGGGGTGCAGCTGTGCAAGGCTCTGCCTATGCACAGCGGCGCCCCACGTCCCGGAGGCACTGGAAACTGGATCCTCGTCTTTCTGGTGTAGTGGAAACGATTGTCAACATGTGCATCGTGATGGCGAAGGCTTTCTGTGGCTGTGGCAAGAAAGCACTGCTTGTTCTTCTCCCCCTTATTTTCGAGAAGAACGGGCTGCCGCACCTTGTCATCCCACAAAGTTTCGCTCGTGGTGCACATTCTGCCCTTCGTCAGGAGCGTCGGGCCCCTACGCTGCAGCCTCTCCATCCCCGCTGAACACCATGGAAAAGGCTGCAGCTTAGTGCTCCTCTTAATAGGAGAACTGCCCCCTCTGCCACCGCGTCTAACCCAGTCTCGGATCCGGCAAACGAGCCGACCACCGCCACTACTCACCACCCACCGCCAGCAGCTGAGGAGGAGAGGGCCCCTTCACCCGTCCCTTCCATTCAGGACGTGGATCTCCCTCCCCCTCAGTCACCTACACCTCCTGCTGATACCGTGACCGCCACGCCTGTTCCTAAGAAGAAGGCTAAGAAAAAGGGGAAGAAATCGAAACAACCATCACCACCTGTCTCGATGGAGACTGAACAGCCTGTTTCTCCACCCCCTGCTTCTCCCTCCTTAGATTCACAGAGCGTCCTCGCCCAGCTTCCTCCATTGTCAGCTCGTATTCGTGCCCACCTCGAATCGCTGACTCATGACGAGCTGCTCGTACAACAAGAGCGCTATGTGGAGCAGAATTTCGCTGACGTAGTTGACGCCATTTTCCGCCTTCATGCAGGTATCTTCCACCCTGAACACCGCGCCTGTCTTCTCACCACCAGCCAGACCCACCCTGACGATGTAGCTGCTATTGTTTTTATTGAAACTGCGCTGATGCACAAGACCACCTCGAGCTAGTTTTCTTCACGTTCTTTTCGGCAGTCTACTTTATGACCGTCTGCTTCAGCCCTTGTCGTTTCTCCTCGTCTGCCTTGCCTGCATTGTCTGCCGTGCTTGCTCTCATTGGGAGAGCTGTTTCTGCCTTTATTCCCCTGACGGGCTCTCATGTTTGCCCGTGTCCCCACCCCTGTTGTGGGGCAAATATTACAAACAACAAGCTGCTGATTGGCCGCCGATGATGTAAATCTGCAGCTCTTCTTATTTTAACACATATATATTTATATTTTTTAACTGTCTGCAATATAAGCAGCCAGTTTAAATATGGAGTAATTTCCGAAGTTAAAGAGGTCAAAATTTGCTTAAAAAGTATACTGTTATCACAGAAAATTAAAGTTGATTATGAAGTTGTATAAAACGATGAGTGACGCTTGAAACACATTATCCACCCACGTTGTACACCGACGTCCGCATGTTGCACTGCATCCACCGACGGTGTACACCTACGTCCACATGTCGCACTATAATATCCACCTACGGTGTACATCTACATCCTCATGTTGCACTACAGTACATACCTGAATTTACTTCAGTAACATCATCGGCGGCCAATCACCAGCCGCGAATCCAACACACCCTACTTGCCCATACTCTCAAATAGCAGGGATGGTCCCTGAACCGTGGGGTGGACGATGGTGTACCGTAACGGTAGCACACTCGCCTCGCAAGCTAGAGTTCCCGGGTTCGATTCCCGGGTCGACCACGAGACCTTTGGGCACAGTCTCCTTTGCCCTAGCCTGTTCGTACCTAGAACTAAAAATAGGTCGACGGTTGCGTGTCGTATTCCGAGGGAATGTTTGGGAGCTTACTTTCCTTGTCTGTTCACCATTCTTGTATGTTTGTGTTATCCCCTGCCCAGTGCAACTGCCCAAATAATTGCCCACACATGTTGGGTTAAGCCCCGACGCCTATTCCTTCAGCTAAAATTCACTCCCTCACCAACTGATTCTTTCCCTGTCCCCCTGCTTCCTTCTGACTCAGTGGTAGTAACCCCAACATTTTGGAGCTTACTTTCCTTGTCTGTTCACCACCTGAACCGTGCCCTCACTGTCATGAAACCGCAGACTGGCCACTCCTTCACTTCTTGCTTGACTGCCCCTCCACTGCCACACTCCTCTCCACCTTAGATGGCAGACTCGTAAGGAGGATCTCTCCCTTTGCCACTGCTGCTGAGATCGTTGCTCTTGCCTCGACTTCAGTCCTACTTGACGCCGTCTCCACTTACCCCCCACTTCGATAACCTTTCACTAGAGACCACATTATAGGTTGACGATTCCACTCCACCAACAGTAGCTCCCTTTGAGCCCTGTTATTTTCAAGATTCGCTCTGGCGGGCCCATATTTGGCCCGGCCCTCCTACGGGAGGTAAATCTACACAACAACAACATACATCTCAGCTGCACACGTCAGTCAAACAGACTATAATACCATCAGTTCCGGAGTCTGACTGTGTGTCAGGCAGGTTATCACGCCTCACACCCACCCTCACGTTGAAAGAGAATATTCTACACAAGGTTTTGTAGTTATTCCTCTGTTTATTTATGTCTACGTTTATTCATTTTTTTTTCTTGCTATGTCATTTAAGACACAAACAAAGCTCTGGAATAAGGCACAGAAAATTAAATGAAATTATAAATAGTGGACGAGTTAATATTTTGCTGAAGAAAACCAGAGAATGCATACGGTAAAGGAAGGTCCCCTGATACAGAGAGAAGTGCTTTGATATCACCGCAGCCTCAGACACAAACACACCGCCGCCTGGCCAATCATCTTGGTTCGGTGCTGCTGACTGGCGTGCCCTCAGGAAGTACACTCAGGGACACAAGTTTGCCTCATATTCCGCTGCGTCCACGTCTCACCTTCCTCAACTGGTTAATATTCCTATCTTGATGAGGCTTGGTGTGTTTCTCTGGTCATACGTGATTTGTGTTTATATGATGCGTCTGGGAGGATAGTGACGAACATGCCCTAAGTGTGAAGCAAACGCAATCAAGAATTAGGCGGAAGTGTGTCCATGACAACTTCTTTGATCTTCTCAAGCGTGATTACTGCTTGATGGACGGTAGCCCAAGGGTGTTGTTTGTACTGTGTGTGATGGAACTGCTTCTCTCAGGCATCGATGCATACGTTATTTCTTTCTTTATATGTAATAAACCCTTTCACACTCGTGCCTTTTCAAGAGTTTAATTCCAGGTAACACTCCAGGTGATTTAATTTAGCTGAGAGTGAACATAGAAGCCTAAGATATTGATACCGTAGCATTAACCTTCTCGTGAACACCTCTAGTATTTATTCCAGCTGACGACAGATGCTCCTCTTGAGTGGAAAGAGATTGCTATGCCAAAAATCCTTAACTTTGACACACACTCACACACACAGACAGTCATACAATTACAAACACATCAGACATATCGTCATACAGATTCAGACACATCAGACACACCATCTTACAGTTTCAGGCACGAGATCATGCACGACATCAGGCATGACATCTGACACATTTGAAGTACATCATCATGCACTGATACAGCCACAACATCAGGCACATCATCAGTTTCTGGAAGAGTGACGGACAGATCTGTATATACATACATCATCAGGCACAACAGTAGGCACATTTCAGACACAACATAAGACGGATTTCAGTAATGTCATTAGACACACGAAAGCACAAGAGGAGACAGCTATGAGGCACGTCGGGCACATTTCACTTACTGTTCAGTAGTGTGCACAATTTCGGCACATTTTAGGCACATTATGCACATTCCCGACATATTTCAGGCACAAGGTCAGACATATCAGATAAATTTTGGGCACATCAGTGGGCAGATATCAGGCACATTTAAAGCCCAACATTAGGCATTTTTCAAGGGCAACATCAGGAATAGCATCACGTACGTCATAAGGCGCATTTCAGGAACATCAAGCACATCATCAGACTTATTTCAGACATGTTTCAGACATATCAGGCACATCAGGTAAATTATTGACACAGTATTAGGCACATTATCATGCACATTTTAGGGAGGTCAGGCATAATTCAGGCACGATCTGGTATATTCAGGGCAGAACATCAGGAACGTATCAAGCACAGTCAGGTACGTTTCAGGAACAAAATCAGGAAATTTTAGGAAAAACATCATGCACGTTTGAGGCAAAACATTCAGACACTTTTCCTGGACATCAGTCACATTTATGGCCCAACATTTGAAACATTTCAGGAACATCATCAGCCACATTCCATACACATCACCAAACAGTTTCAGGCAGGTGTCCAGACAGATTTTATTGCACATCATCAGGCAGAATTTAGGCACATTTTAGGCACATTTCAGGCACATTTCAGGCACAACACGGGCGAAGTTGAAGAGCATCTGGGCCGAAGGGGGTGTCGAGACGGAGATGAATTTTCCTCGAGATTGTTAAGACAAGGAGCTGAGAGGTACGAGGAAATGCAGGAGAGAGAGAGAGAGAGAGATTACATGAAAGTGTAGAAAAGTAAAATAGAGCTCGCCCCATCCGAAAAGGAGATGGAGAGATTTGAAATGAGAGAAAATTAAAGAGAAGGAAAAAAAAAAGGAGAAAGATGGGTAAAGAAAAGAAATCGGGTTAAGGAAAAGTTAGAATATAGATGAAAAGATGGAGAAATGGAAGTTTTTTAATGGATTTGGAAGGACAAAGTCAAAATATGACAAGAGAGAGAAAAGAATAAATTGTAAAGAGAGAGAGAGAGAGAGAGAGAGGAGAAGAATGTAAGCGTAATCATGAAATCCAGGATCATCCCCAAGAAATGTCGTGAGTGAAAAATTGAGGTAGCTGGGAAGGAATAGAGGAAAGGAGAAAGTATAAGAACAAACTGCAGGTATTTAAATGAAGACAAAGAAGAAAAGATGTAAGCCATTCCAGTTATCTATGTAGGAGGTTGTGAAAATAAATAATCAACAGTGTTTCCTTGCTGTCTGGAAATTTAGCTTTTTAGTTTACTTCAGTTCATTACGTTCCCTGAATCTCTTAATTATCACTTTAGCAGAAGACAGTATCACACCACACACTGCCACGCCACACACGCACTGCCTCATGTCAGACACACCTCACACCCACACCACACTGGACTACACTTACACTGCCATACTCCACACTCTTTTATGTCAAACACACCTTACACACATACCTCACTACTGCACAGTGACGTGATTTTAACGTCCTGTGTAATCCCCACAATCACAGAATGCTGACCAAATGTTGTCTCAGATTCTTTTTATTTATCACTGCTGATCTTGCTGCGTATTACTTTAACTTTGATTGCTTGTTGTTGTAAGGCTAGATGATAGGGAAATATAAGAATGAAGACTGATAGATAGATAGATAGATAGACAGATAGATGGATAGATAGATTGACAGACAGGTCTATACAGAGAGAGAGAGAGAGAGAGAGAGAGAGAGAGAGAGAGAGAGAGAGAGAGAGAGAAATAGCAAAAGAAGTAATTCATAGATATATT
The DNA here is from genome assembly GCF_032717465.1 of Coenobita brevimanus. Classification (NCBI taxonomy): domain Eukaryota; kingdom Metazoa; phylum Arthropoda; class Malacostraca; order Decapoda; family Coenobitidae; genus Coenobita; species Coenobita brevimanus. The sequence continues at coordinate 23,164,041 of NC_137016.1, read as the reverse complement.
TTAGATCAATTATTGCTTGCCGGCAAAAATTTGCCGGGCTAAATAATATCCTTTCCATCACAAAATGTTTGCAAATACCATTATCTTTGTTTCCATACAATTTTTGAGTCCACAATTACTAATTATTACCAAAAGTCGAAAAAACTACATTCGCATATTTTCACAAGTGCGATTTCCGAGGGTTTATCTCCGTCGCGTCGCACACTGGTCTAAAGCAGCAATTTCATGGCCAGAAGCCTACGAATCTGGAAACATGTTTCACTCTATTGTTTTTTTTTTTTTTTACATTTTAGTACATTCCATTGTGATATTTAAAAATATGCCTACTCTGTTTTCATAAAAAGGTTTCATATAAAAAATAATTTGTTAAATATTTTATTTACAAAGACGGAAAGTATTCCAAATACTTATTTATATACTTGTATACTGATTACCTTCTTTCTCTCTCATTTACATTTAATCATCATCATCATCATTATCATATGTATATGATTCTCTTAGATGTGCAATCACCTCAGGGAATAGTGATTTCTCCGATCGGAGGTTATCTTGCTTTTCTATGGCATGCTACCAGTGGATCAGATTTTTTTTTTTTTTTTTTTAATGCATCCGACTCTGGGCATAGGCTTCACAGCCTGCTCCCAAGGCCCAGTAGTCCTCCTACATACCATACACCTCTACATGTCACCACTTCGGCGCTAACACCCATCGTCCATATTGAATACATGCTAGGGCTGTCTCATACAGGACTGGTGTATTGGTATTAGCGGGGGTACTTACACATGTCGGCTGGTCTTCTGGTAGATCAGTAAAGTCTGCTATACATGAAATTCAAATCCTTAGACTGTTCCCTGCCCCAGCCAGGAATCGAACCTGATTCCATTAGGACTGCAGGCCACCTCTCTACCGATTCAGCCAGTGAATCAAAAGTATACTGTATGTTGGTCCGTACTCTTCAGGTCTTACATGTATGACAGTCTATTGTTAACCATAAATAATATGTTTTCTTTAAATACATTAATGCCCCTCTATTTTAGGGCTGACATAATTATTTCTTTCTCATTATCAATTCTTTGTCTACCTGCACAATTTTGAAATCTACTTAAATATATCACACTTTTTTCATCACATATTTATCCACAATCATTCATGTCGCTGCTATGATAAGAAATTATACTTATGAAGGTATCTACCCTGTCTTAGTGAAATGTGTACAGTACAGTAGATGCGGAAACTCATCACTGGCTCTGAGCGGTTGTCTCAGAAGAAAACGAGAAGTCCGCGGTAAATTTAAACTGTGGCACTGGCCGATTCCAGGGAAGTTTGAGGGAAATTGGTATTAATTCCTAATGCTCACATATGAGCAGCTAATTTTTGGATATGTTATTCCTAGATAATTATCCTACAAGGCTGTGGTTAGTACATCATTCAATATCGCTCGATCTGCCTTGCATAAGGCTTGTAATAATATTACGTAACATCATAATCTTTATGTCAGATATTGCTGAAGTTCACACCTTCGGCGAAATGGTAGAGTAAGACACATTTGTAGTCAAAATTACATGCCCGAATATAGTAACACAAAAAAGTTACAGCGGTTATTTGTATAAAGGAAAATTATTTAGTCTGCTGCAGTTCCTTAACATGAGGTAATATTCGTGCAAAAACCATTTGAAATTGTCGTAAACTATGTATATTAGCTCCTCAGTTAGATTACATGGCATATAGTTACTCTCACTTATGGCCAAGAAATGGCGCTTATGGACTACTGTGCGTCGTGCGCCATCACCAAAATTATAATTTTGTATTTTTCTGACATTCTTTGGACTTGCCTTGACGTAATGCAAATGAGATTAAGTCGATATCTATTACCCTATCTCACAAGAGAAACGACCAGATGCACAAAAAGACATTTTTGGGTGTCGGGATTTTTTTACAATTTCGCGTTGTCGCGTTGCTTGCGATCATCATTTTTTGTTCTGACACTCCCTAAACCTACCCTGTCCTAATGGAAAAAGAAATAGGTCGACATCTGTTACCATACTCATGAAAGAAACAAACAAATACACAGACAGACACACACATACACAACTTGACTTTATTATAAAAAGTGAAGTATAGACAGACTCACAGGCAGAGAATATTCACAAATGATAAGCGAGTCTTACCTTTCCTTTCATATCGTTTTCCTCTCTCGTCTGTTTGGTTTGAGCTCATTGTTTTTGTGTCTGTTTAACCAGCTTCACCTCCTCCATTCTTTCTTCACCCTCCCTCTTCTCTTGCCTCTCATCCATCATTAGTCCATTACGCTATCTTGTATCACCCCCCATACTCTCTCCCTCGCTCCTTCTCTCCGGTACTCCTTACTTACAACCCTCCTCTCCATTCCTCCCGCCATCCTCCCCCTCTCTCCCTCTCTCCCTTCCCCATCTTTACTTCCCCCCCCCCTCCGATCCCCAGCAGTCCATTCCTTTACCATCCATTATTTACATTGCCATCACTCTTTATCCCGTTTCCATTCTCTCTCTCTCTCTCTCTCTCTCTCTCTCTCTCTCTCTCTCTCTCTCTCTCTCTCTCGTTGTTCTTTAGCTTTTTCTTCATGTTTTTTTTTTTTGTCCTATCCTGCCTGCAACCCTTACTGCTTCTCTTTGCTTCTTTTGTCATATACTTTTCTTAATATCTTCCTTTTTCTATGCATTTCATTATTACTCGGATTATCTGCACCTCCTCGTTTCCTTTCATCATTTACTTTCTCTAATTACGGTTTCTTCTAGTCTCTATATACATGCATATTTGTATCACCGTCCAACCTTTGCTCTCCATTAGCATGTTATTTCCTGTCATCCACCAATTACCTTCCAATTTTTCATTTCATTACCTTGATACTCCTCCATTTCCTTCGTGGGTGAATGTACTCGTTTATCCACCATCACCACCACCATCATCATCATCATCATTATCATCATCATCATCATCATCATCATCATCACCGCCACCACCATACAATGTCGTCTCCTCCTTGATTGCTGCAAAGATTACGTTAGGTTATTATTTTTCTCCCTTGATCTCCCCGGACATATACAGACTCTAGCTACGACCATGTAACGGAAACTGAGATGAATGTATTTATAGAAGACAGTGTCTATTTTTAATTACTCATCACGTGATCACTGGATTCAAGCAAGACATATACACACACAAAAGAAATCACCATGGAAAAAAATCTCAGAATTTTCAAGATTTACCATCGACACAACATTGTACCTCCGACACAACACTAACACCCACACAACACTGTAACACCCACACAACACTGTAACACCCACATAACACTGTAACACCCACACAACACTGTAACACCCACACAACACTGTAACACCCACACAACACTGTAACACCCACACAACACTGTAACACCCACACAACACTGTAACACCCACACAACACTGTACCCCGACACAACACTGTACCTCCGACACAACACTGTACCACCCACACAACATTGTAACACCCACACAACACTGTACCACCCACACAACACTGTAACACCCACACAACACTGTACCACCCACACAACACTGTAACACCCACACAACACTGTAACACCCACACAACTCTGTAACACCCACACAACACTGTAACACCCACACAACACTGTAACACCCACACAACACTGTAACACCCACACAACACTACTTCCGACACAACACTGTAACACCCACACAACATTGTACCTCCGACACAACACTGTAACACCCACACAACATTGTAACACCCACACAACACTGTACCACCCACACAACACTGTAACACCCACACAACACTGTAACACCCACACAACACTGTAACACCCACACAACACTGTACCTCCGACACGGCACTGTAACACCCACACAACACGGTAACCCCAACACAACACTGTAACACCCACACAACACTACTTCCGACACAACACTGTAACACCCACACAACATTGTACCTCCGACACAACACTGTAACACCCACACAACACTGTAACACCCACACAACACTGTAAAGCCCATAGAACACTGTTCCCCCAACACAACGCCGTAACAGCCACACAACACCGTAACACCCACATAACACTGTAACACCCACACAACATTGGAACACCCACACAACACCGTACCCACAACACAACACTGTAACTCCCACAGAAAGCTGTAACATCCACACAACACTGTACCCCTGACAAAACACTGTAACACCCAAACAACATTGTAACACCGACACAACACTGTAACACCCACACAACACAAAAGACATGCAGCAAATAGATTGAGACGTCCACTATCCATGCACAGGATGTATTGCTCCATTTAGGTGACTACACTGATGGACAAGTAAATTGGTTTCCAGCAACCCAGCATACGTTGAGTGGTAGCCATGTAACCAGTAAATATATGCCTGGTGGTGTAGTGGGTGCAGGCGCTCCACCCGGATGTAGTCCATAAAGGGTTTATATCCAAAGGTTGGCTGGGTTTATCAAATGGCTCCCATAATGCCACTCAGGGGCTGGCAACTGGCTCCCATAATGCCACTCAGGGGTTGGCAACTGGCTCCCATAATGCCACTCAGGGGTTGGCAACTGGCTCCCATAATGCCACTCAGGGGTTGGCAACTGGTTCGTATGATGCCACTCAGGGATTGACAATGGTTCACATAATGTCACTCAGGGGTTGGCAACTGGTTCTTCTCACCTTAAATATTTGGACTGAGTTGCCCAGCCCTCAGCCTTGGGACTCCTGATGGGTAAACAAAGGTGTACAGTGACTAATGGTAAACAAAAGTGTAACGCAGTACTGATGGTAAACAAAGGTGTAACGCAGTACTGATGGTAAACAAAGGTGTATCGCAGTACTGATGGTAAACAAAGGTGTATCGCAGTACTGATGGTAAACAAAAGTGTAACGCAGTATTGGTGGTAAACAAAGGGGTAACGCAGTATTGGTGGTAAACAAAGGGGTAACGCAGTACTGATGGTAAACAAAAGTGTAACGCAGTATTGGTGGTAAACAAAGGTGTAACGCAGTATTGGTGGTAAACAAAGGTGTAACGCAGTACTGACGGTAAACAAAAGTGTAACGCAGTACTGATGGTAAATAAAGGTGTATCGTAATACTGATGGTTAACAAAGGCGTATCGCAGCGACTGATTAATAACGTGAATGTGGACCTTTGTCATCGAGAGCCACGTACACATCGCTTCCTAATCTAAAATTCTGGAAATATTTTCAAGGCACGCTATGAAAACCTTTTACGAAATATACTGTTCCCTTTTTCCAACATCCCATAGATTTTTTTTTTTTAACCAGTTTTTTATATCAATTCCATAATTTTGTAGATATTTTTTAGCTCCTTTGTTGAAGTTTATGCTAAGCTTCATCCCCCCCCCCTCCTTTTTTGACATGCATCAACTTAAATTAACTTAGTTGATGTCTTGCAGAGTCTGGTTTTTCCAGTTGTTTACTAAATACAGCACCTTGAAAATGTCCTCTCGTTAGTAAATAACAATTGCATAATTTCGGTTCTTCTTTTGGCTGTTCGTTTTCATCTGACTAAATGAACTGGCATTATTTAAAAGTTTCTAAACTGCTGAATAAAGACTTATTAGCTGTTAATCTTAAGGTGACATCGTTATATAATGAAGCACCATATTATAATTTATGCACATTCCCAGCATTCGTTACTCTCCTGATTGCCAGCCGTCTGGTTAATAATTCTGGTAATATATCAGATGCAAATTCACCCACAACCTTGGTAAGATCAAAGGAGTGATCATCTTCTCCTCCCTGTTTGCTCTTAGTATTTTTTTTTTTCCATTTGTCTTTACAATTTTCAAGCACCACTGAATTAGCTCCACCACTTCTCATCCAATACTTTATCTTTTCTGCCTCCTATTCACTCTCTTCTGTCAATATCTGTTTTTCTGTTTCCTTCATGTTCATATTCTTCCTCCCTGTGACCTTCCTTCTCACATTCTCATTCCACTTCCCTCTCCATCCTTCCCGGTCTACACCCTCTATACACCCCCTAGCCTTGTCTTCCACTCTGTCCTTCCTGTTCTCACCCCTAGTTTCATCGCCTGTCCTTCCTAGCTTCCGGCAGCCTAATTCCATTCGCTCCCCTCTCATTCCCCCCTCGCCCTACTGCCCTCTTTCCCTTGCCTTCCCTCACACTAGTATTCCCGCTCCCCCTACCCTCATCTCTTTCCTTTTCACCTCACTGTCCTTCCCCTACCCTGACTCTCCCCTCCCATCCCTGATTCTCCCCTCTCTTCCCTGACTCTCCCCTCCCCTCTTTGACTCTCCCCTCTCTTCCCTGACTCTCCCCTCCCCTCTTTGACTCTCCCCTCCCTTCCCTGACTCTCTCCTCTCTGCCCACACTGTTTTCTCCCTTTCTGACTCTCCCTTACCGCCCTTACCCCCTCATCCTTGCCTGCCCTCCCACCACCACCCCTGCCCGTTGAGTACCACATTAGCATACACTCAGCACACCAAAGGAACATCACAGCATCATCTCCAAGGGACGCTTTTAACACATTGCGGGAGACAAGGTACCAGTATTCCTTTGACGTCTTTTTCTCTTTTCTTCTGGCTGATTCTCCTGTAATTCGAAAACCTTTACACCTATTCCATGTCTGAAGTCGTCAGTTCTTCCCTTTCCCCTCCTCTCATTTGCTGTGTATTGCCTGCGTCACATAACCCAAGCCTGTCATCGTTGGTCCATCTCTCTCCCTTCATCTTTCTTCTTGTGCCTCACCTTCGGCCTGATCCAGATTCCAGGGCGACCTGAGGCTGACGTACAGGCACCAGGACGAGGTGAGAGAGAGATAGAGAGAGGGTTAAAGCCTAAATAACCACCACCCTGAAGGATCAGTTATAGACAAGATGAGAACGATTATGAAGGTTTATTACATCGCTAAATGGACGTAATTTCTTGTATATTTTGCTGCTGACGACAGTTTTACTGGGTTTGGAAAGGGCCCCCTTGAATCAGTGGACCTTTATTATTTTATTTTACATTTATTTTATTTATTCTTTGGACCTGTGGATATAATCACTTTAACCCCTAGAACCAAAAGATATTTAATTATTTTACTTAATTTTTTATTTATTTATTTTAGGACCTGTGGGAGTATTGGAGTTAACCCTTGAGCAGAACCTTTATTTATTTATGTATTTATTTTTGATCCTCTAGAAATATTGGTTCACCCTTGTGCAAGAAGACCCCATCCCCACTTTTTTTTTTCCTACAACCAGTTGATGTTATTTAGCTTTAGGAAGGATTCAGAGTAGTGATGTAGTTAATGAAAACCTTATCTGACCCTTTGTGGTAAAACAAAAGTCATTCCAGATCCCAATACAATTGCCCTAAAATACAAAAAGTCTATCTATCTATCTATCTATTGCGAGACGCCTCAATCCCGTTCAGGGTGGCCACAAACAAATCGCCTCCACGTCGCTCTTTCCCCCGCCATTTCACTGCCCTGCTCCCAACTCACACACCCCTCTCTCATATACCTCTCCACCCCATCCCTCCATCTCATCCTTCGCCTCCTCCTCTCTCTCCCCCCCTCCACCTCACTCACATACACTCTCTTCGTCAGTCTTTCACCCTCCATCCTCTCCACATGGCCAAACCATCTCAGTGTATTCCTCCTAACGCTTCCTATCACATCCACATCCACACCACAACGCTTCTTTATATCCTCATTTGTCAGTCTGTCTCTCCAAGCGACTCCACAGGCTCCTTTTAAATAACTCATTTCCACTGCTCTCACTATTGACTTCTGTCCCTCCAACAACGTCCAAGCTTCACTTCCATACGTTAGAGTTGGTATCACAATACTGTCATGTAGTAACTTTTTCACTTCCATGCTCACTTCCCTCTTTCTTATCACTGTTTTCAAGGAACCAGCAACCTTTCTTCCCTGCTGTACCCTTTCAAGCACTTCACCCTCCAAACCTCCATCCTTACTCATCACACTACCCAAGTACTTAAACGTACTCACGTTTTCCAATTCCTCACCATCCAACCTCGCTGTACATTCACTGACTTCACCTCTCTCAAAGACCATCACTTTACTCTTCCCTACATTCACCTTTAGATTCCGTTTCTTACACACTCTCCCAGACTCATCCACCAAGCCTTGCAGCTCCCCTTCGTCTTCACTGAACAACACAGTATCATCTGCAAACAACAGTACAAGGAGTTTCCAAACACTACTCTCTCTCACCAGGGCCACTTCAACATCCACCACGCAACCTTGTACCTCTTTTATTACCCCATCCATGTACAGATTCAACAACCATGGAGACATGACACGTCCCTGTTTCAACCCAACCTTCAAAGAGAAAAATTCACCCAGTTCACCATCCACACGCACTGCAGCCTTAGCACCATCATACATACTCTTCACAGCATTCAACAACTTCCCATCTACTCCATATATTCTTAATACTTTCCACAATCCTTGTCTGTCCACCCTGTCATATGCTTTCTCCAAATCCATGAAAGCCGCATACAACTTCTTTCCCTTCTCTAGAAACTTTTCCACTAAAGATCTAAGAATGAATATCTTATCTACACGACCTCTTCCCTTCCTAAAGCCTCCCTGTTCTTCTCCAACTAATTTCTCTGTTCTTTCTCTAACTCTGTCAGTAAGTATCCAACCATACACTTTTCCTATTATATTATTATATTAAGAAGACAGATGCCCCAATGATTACCACACACTTCTTTTTCCCCTTTTCCTTTGTACAAGGGAATAATTATACTTGACTTCCAATCCTCCCCGACTCTACCTTCCTACCAGGCCAATCTGCACATCTTCCACATCCATTCTACTACTATCTCTCCTCCATGCTTCAGCATTTCACCACACACTTCATCAAATCCTGGGGCTTTCCCCAATTTAACTATCTTCATTGCTTTCACAACTTCTATCCTACTGATTTCTTGCAGTCTTCTCACCTCCCTCCTTCTCCCAGCTATTCCCCAACCACTTATACCCACATTACTTCCATCATCTATGTTCAACAATTCCTTAAAGTGTTCTCTCCATCTGCTCACTTTTTCTTCCTTCTCCACTAATAATCTATCATTTTTATCTTTCACTCCCCTGCTAACTTCACTTCCACCCTGTCTTACTCTTTTCGCCTCTTTCCAGAACATTTTCTTACAGTCCCTCCCCTTTACACTCAAGTTCCTTCCAAATTCCTCATCCACTCTCTTCTTACTCTCTCTTACTAATCTTTTCACCTCTCTCTTTCTTTCTACATATAACTCTCTCTTCCGCCTCTCTACTTCTTCCACGCCCCTATTTCTCATCCATTCATTGTATGCTTTCTTCTTTTGTGCCACAGACTTTCTCACCTCTTCATTCCACCATGCTGTTCCTTGTACCCCCCTCCATCTTCTCTTCATCCCACACACCACATCACATGCTGCACACATTTCTTCTGTGAATATCCTGCACACACCTTCCACGACCCCCATCTGCTCCAGTTCATATTTGGCCAATCGTTCCTCCACTTCTCTCTTATACTCTGCCTTTTTCTCATCCTCTTGTAACCTTGCCACTCTCCTTGCAAATACTCCTTCTTCCCGTCCTTCCCTTCTTCTATTTCACCATTTTATTTGGATCTTGATTCTGGCCACCACCAAGTTGTGGTCAGAAAGTCCACTCCCCCAACTCTATAAGCTCTTGCATCCATTACACATCTTCGCATCTTTTCATCCACACACACACACACATAACCATGCATTGCCTTCCTTTCATTCAGTTCACCACCCACCCTTCTCATCACTCGCCATGTATACCTGTGGATCATTTTATGCCTGAAGAGGGTATTGGCTATCACCAACCCCCTCCCAGCACAAATGTCCACTAACGCACTCCCATTCTCATCTATCTCAGCAGGCACACCCCACTCACCAACTATTCCACCCACCTTCACATTCCCTACTTTACCATTCATATCACCAATCAAAAACTCTCTCATTCCTTCCAAACTTTTCCATGCACACTCCACATTTGTCCAGAACTTTTCTCTCACTCTGCTTGCACGATCTTGCATTGGCGCATACACGCACACAATCGCCCACATTTGTATTCCAACTTTCAATCTTACCCACACAATCCTTGACCCAACTGATCCATACTCTTTTATGTTCTTCTTCCATCTTTTACTCACAACTATACACACTCCTTCTTTTGCCCTCTCATTCTCACCTACTCCTGCACATACCCCATCCATACTCCCATTCTCACACACCTCTCCATTTAGTTTCAGTTACTCCACATACATCAACTTTCGCACCCTCAAGCATCTGGACAATCTCTCTCTCTTTCATCTCATCATTCGCACCTCTTACATTCCATGTTGCAATTACCATGTCTTTGTCTGGTCCTAGGTCGTCATCTTTTGGTCAGTCCTTGTCCGAGGCTTTTTGTTCGTCTTTTTAGTTAGTTGTTTTCCGGGGAGGGGCACTAACCCTCCGCCAACCCTTTTAGTCGCCTTGTACGACAAGCAGGGATACTGGGAGAGTATTCTTGAAAAAAAAAAAAAAAAAAAAAAAGCCCTACCCCCAGGGGGTACAAAAAAGTGTAGTACTAAATAATATTGTGAGTATATTCAAGATGTTGGGGGGGGGGGGATGGTGTCAGGTTTGTTTATCACCTCAAGGACGTCTTTTCCATTTTGTTCTTACTTATCCCAGACGATTTTGTTCAGCTTAGGAGAAACTTCTAACAGGGTACTTTACATACAGGCTTGGTCAACCCCTTCACTGCAAGAGATCTGCCTTCAGCTGAATAAACTCGTCTGGAGGCGCCTGAATACAAACCGTGGTCGCACTGAAGGGGTTAACTTATTCACTACGTGAAGTGAGATTAATTTTGTTCTTGCCCCTGCCACACTATTTTACCCAACTTAGAGAGGATGTATAGCAGTGAAGAGATATGGCACTATTACAGGTGGCTTTGTATATCTCGTAACGACTCTTCCTTTGCGATTTATTTTGCACAGTGCATCTTAACGTTCTTTTGCATGCCGTTTCTAGCACTGCAGTACTGACATTGTTTGCACCAAAAGCACAAACCAGGATACTAAGGTGTAATGTACAGCATAATTCGCTAAAGAAATGTTACGATGTTCTCAAAGCCACTAGGAATGTGAGGGTAATGACGGCTGTATCTAACCCCGCCAGGTATAAAAGTTTCTCCTAAGCTGAATAAAACCGTCTGAATATAGCAAGAATGTAATAAAGACGTCATCGGCTTGAAGTAGTTAACCTCTTCATTAGACGCATTTTTATTATTATATTTTTACCTTGTTCAGTCAGTTTCATTTTCTTTTATTGTCTCCAGACGATATTATTTAACCACAGAGAAGCCATTTACAGTGAAGGGAATGGAACAATATTCATTAAATCCATCCGGTATAAAAAGTAAAGGAAATAGTCTGGTAAAAAAAATAAATAAATAAATAAAAAAATAAGGCGTTGGTTCGATAGTATCAGTTTTTTCCAGCTTAGGGAGAGAGAGAGAGAGAGAGAGAGAGAGAGAGAGAGAGAGAGAATATCCCGCTCATAAAATGTAAAAGTGGGAATGTGTGTGCGCTTGTTAGTGTATCTATAACGCTAATTTTATTCTTTCAGTGAGATGCTCGTATATTCCATTTTGCTCTTACTACCGTCGTAAGTTTTTATTTAGGGTGAGATTTTTCCAGCTGGAGAAGTTACTTATAACCTACATTAGCCTTATTTACTATGATATATCTTTTCTACGTTGGATAAAATCGTGTGGAAAGAAAAAGAACATTGAGTTACGCCCTCAGGTAGAAGGGGTTAATGTCAGTTTGGCTCACTTTTCTGTCTGCGTAATTTTCATCTGTCCTGGTGGCACACTTCTGTCTTGTAAACTAGATTCACAACATGCCCTACGTTTTATTTTCCCACGATGATTATTTTCTGTTTATTCTCATTTTTCTTATTCTTACCTAACCTAACGTAACCTAACCTAACCAGACAGATTAACCTGACTGGCTAGTACACTAACCTAACGAGATACTAAGAACACAAACATATTCTAATTTGATACTAAGCAAACAAACATATCCTAACCTGATACTAAGAAAATAAACATATCCCAACGTGATACTAAGAAAATAAACATATCCTAGCGTGATACTACGAAAACAAACATATCCTAACCTGATACTAAAAAAACAAACATGTCTTTACCTGATACTAAGAAAACAAACATATCCTAACGTGATACTAAGAAAATAAACATATCCTAACGTGATACTAAGAAAATAAGCATATCCTAACGTGATACTACGAAAACAAACATATCCTAACGTGATACTACGAAAACAAACATATCCTAACGTGATACTACGAAAACAAACATATCCTAACGTGATACTACGAAAACAAACATATCCTAACGTGATACTACGAAAACAAACATATCCTAACGTGATACTAAGAAAACAAACATATCCTAACGTGATACTACGAAAACAAACATATCCTAACCTGATACTAAGAAAACAAACATATCCTAAAGTGATACTAAAGCATATCCTAACGTGATACTAAGAAAACAAACATATCCTAACGTGATACTAAGAAAAAAAAAATCCTAACCTGGTACTAAGAAAAACCTATCCTAACCAAACCTAGACTGTCCTGGATAAGAAAAAGTGCAAAAATTGTACCCAGAAGGGAAGTCAGTGTCTTCGTGTAGGGACAGAGTTTGATTTGAATGGCTTTATGTCAATTTGTCTGCCTTTCTGTCCAGCCTTCTCTTTCCTTTGATATGGAAACAGACAGCCGAATGACTGTTTTCTTGGTCCGCTGTCGCATTCTGTCCACCCGTCTATCTTTTTTTTATGCGAGGAAGAAGGAACCAAAGGCTGAGCCCGCTAACGTTCCTTCCAAGAAAAAAATAATAATAATAATATAAAAGAGAGCCAAATTCAAGATCCATTCATTTTGAGATGCCTGGACATACTGCGTTTGAAAGACTGGAGATCATAGGGAGTAGGAAATACAGACAAAGGAAGACAATTCCAGAGTTGACCTGTTGCATAAATGAAGGACTGGGAGAAACGATCTCTTACATTAGAGAGATGGACAGAAAAAGGATGAGAGTTTGTTACTAGACGGGTGCTATGCGCCCGTCGTAGAGGTGGAGGGATGCAAGTAGACAACTAAGAGGCGCAGTGACCATTGAAGTAGCAATAGAAAAGAGATAAAGAGGCAACAGGGCGGCGATGAGACAGAAGTTGAAGGGAGCCAGTAAGAGGAGGAGAGTTGATGAGACGAATAGCCGTTGACTCCACCCTATTGAGAAGAGCTGTATGTGGGGAGCCTCCCCACACATGAGAGTTGTACTCTAAACAGGGGCGAATAAAACCCGTGTATAAAGTCAACGATTGTGCAGGGGTAAATAAGGAACGGAGTCAGCTTAGCACGCCTAATCTCTTGGCAGCAGCTTTACAAGAGATGAAATATGATCTTTCCAAGATAAGTCCCGAGTGAATGAAACCCCAAGCATGTTCAAGGATGATGCAGGATTGAACTGGATATTATTAAACATTAGTGGGTACTCCTGTGGAGGATTTTGACGGGTTGGTAGGTGTAAAAACTGAGTCTTTGATGCATTAAAAGCAACCAGATTATTTTTGCCCCAGTCAGAGATACAAGCCAAGTCAGAAATTAGGTGTGCGATACCCTCATCCTTTGTTTGTTGAAGTAACTGCTGAAATGGACGTTGTGGAAACCGAATGGAAAGGTGAAGAGTGGAATCATCAGCGTACGAGTGAATAGAATTAGATGTTCAGCTTAGATCATTGATGAAGAAAAGGAAGAGAGTTGGCCATAGGACAGAGCCCTGAGGAGCACCACTGTTGAGAGATCTAGGAGAAGAACGATGGCCGTCAACAACAGCAGCTATAGAATGGCTAGAAAGGAAGGTATAGATGAAGGCACAGATAGAAGGATAGAAACCGTAAGTGGGCAGTTTGGAAATTAAAGATTTATGCCGGACTCGATCGAAAGCCTTTGAGATGTCAAGTGCAACGGCAAAGCTTTCGCCAAAGTCCCGAAAGGAGGATGACCAGAAGTCTGAAATGTAGGCGAGAAGATCGCCAGTGGAGCGTCCCTGCCGGAACCCATACTGATGATCAGAAAGAAGGTTGTGATAGGAAAGATGCTTTAAAATTTTTCTGTTAAGAATAGACTCGAAAACTTTTGAGACACAGGATGTTAATGCAACTGGACGATAGTTAGAGGGTTGGGAGTGGTCACCCTTCTTTGGGACTGACTGAATGAGAGCAAACTTCCACCAAGAAGGAGAGGTTCAAGTTGAAAGACAAAGGCGATAGAGTTTACCTAGGCAGGGTGTAAGCACAGAAGCACAGTTCTTAAGGACAACAGGAAGGATGCCATCAGGCCCATTGGCCTGGTTAGTATTGAGGCCAGTGATGGCAGAAAATACATCAGCTGGAGAAATTTTAATGTCAGCCATGAGGAAGTCAGAGGGGGGAAGTGATGGAGGAACAGCACCGAAATTGTCTAAGGTGGAACTGGAGGTGAAAGTCTGAGTGAAGAGATCTGCCTTATCAGAAGAAATAGCTACACAACTGTCAGAGTAGAAAAGAGGAGGGAAGGATGACGAGGTAAAGTTGTTAGAAAGATTTTTGCCAAGGTGCCAGAAGGAGTGGGAAGAATTCGAGTTGGAGAGTTGAGAGCATTTAGTACAGATGAAATTATTTTTAGCAGAATGAAGAACAGACTTAGCACGATTCCCAGCAGAAACATAAAAGATATGTGATTCAGGAGTGGTTTGGCTCCGGTACCTTTTATAGGCCCTCTCCTTATTGCGGACAGCATTAGAACAAGCCTGATTAAACCAAGGCTTTCTTGCATTAGTCAAAGGATATGAGTAGGGAATGTGTGCTTCCATGCCTGAGAGAATAACCTCCGTAATGCGCAAGGCACACCCAGATGGCTCCCGGCCATGGAAGCAATAATCATTCTAGGGATAATCAATGAAGTACTGCCTGAGGGCCTCCCAGTCCGCAACTCCAAAGTGTCACAGACGACGTTTCTCTAGAGGGTTCACAGGCTGTACCGGAGCGATAGGACAGGTAAAGGTAACAAGGTTATGATCGGAGGAGCCCAACAGAGAGAAAAAAATTAACAGTGTAAGCAAAAGGATTAGTCATAAGAAGAGGTCACATATGTTGGAGCTCTTTCCAAGGTGGTTAGGGATACAGGTAGGGTGCTGTACAAGCTGCTCTAGGTGATTAAGGATAGAAAAGATGTAGGCTTGTTCACCAGGTGGATCGATGAAGGAGAGGAAAGCCAAAGGTGGTGGTTAACATTGAAATCTAAAATGGAGATTTCAGAGAAAGGAGAAATGGATAGAATGTGTTCCATCATAGAAGTAAGATAGTCGAAGAATTTTTGATAGTCAGTAGAATTAGGAGATAAGTAAATAGCACAGATATATTTAGTCAGAGAATGACAGGAGAGTCGAAGCCATAGAGTAGAAAATTCAGAAGAATTAAGTTCAGGAACACTAGAGCAAGATAGGTCGTTGCGTACAAATACACAACATCCACCTTTGGCTTTGAAATGAGTATAGAGAAAGTAGGAGGATACAGAAAAGGGTTTGCTGTCAGTTGCCTCAGACATCTGAGCCTCAGTAAGGAAGAGAAGGTGAAGTTTAGAGGAGGAGAGGTGATGTTCGACTGACAGAAATTTAGAGGAAAGGCCACGAATGTTGCAGAAATGAAGAAGTGAGTCAGACAGTGGATCCAGGCAGCTCAAAGAGTCGTCACCGGGAGAGAGGCGGATGGTGGGGGCATTGATGCCCCCCCCCCCTGGGGACTCCGAGGCATGGTTTTAGTGCGCCATTTTTCTTATTTTTCTAATTTTGAAAAGGAAGTGTAGTTTTGTACTGTGCATGTAGTCTGGTGTTGATAAAGAAACGTGTATTGGAGAGCATGCTGACCTACTCTTTTTGTTAGTGAAACACTGAGAAAGTTCAGCAAAGGGGGATGGTCAGGAACTAGTCGCAAGGGCTGATGAAACGGGAGCTCCAGCTCTCCCTGTCACCATCTTTCCTTCCACCTTGGGAGTACTGCCCTGCTTGACTGATGCTACAGTCTACTCCCCCTGGAATAAGAATAAAATCAGGTGTGTCTGTCCCTCACTTCGTCTCTGTTTCTCTGTCCATCGGTCTGTCTTTCTGTCTTCTGGTTTACAGTCGTCTTTTTATTTTCATAACACTCATTATGTCTTCTTATAACTCTGTCTGTGGTATAAGAACAATGCCCCGTGTGTCATTGTGTTCGTCTGTTTCCTTCCGTCTGTCCATCTCTCCCTTCTGGAATGGAAATGCATCCAGTATGTCTTTCTATTTCTTTCTCAATCTAATTCTGCTCACCCATCTCTTCACTGGAATATGAGCAGCATCCTTGTGTTTAGCTTTCTTTCCTTCTGTTTGTGTGATACTCTTCTTCCGTCTGTCTGTTAATGTAAGAAATGTCGAGTGTGTATTCTCTCCTTAGTTCTGTTTCATTCTGTCATTCTGATTCTCTCATAAAGGAACAGAACTTTGTTTGTGCATTCATCCCTTCGTTCGCCCTTTTTTATCCATCTGTGTGTTGATATGAGAACGCAACCAAATGGATCTGTCTTTGTCTTTTTTATTTTTCAACTGTCAGTTTGTATAGGGGCAGAACCAATGGCACAAATATTGGTCTTACAGCTTGTCTCTTTCTGTTCATCCCTTTGCCTTGTGATGCAGGAAGAGAAACCCAAGTCTGTTTTCTTTCCCACACTATGTTCATCCGTCTGTTCCTTGTTATAAACATTTGTATGTCATCTCGTCCTTTCTGTATTCTGTCCATCCGCGTTTCCTTTGTCATAGGAGCAGGGCCAGTTGTATCGGTCTATCTGTCCTTGTTTCCGTCTCCTTCTCTGAATAGATCTTTCTCTTGATATAGGAATCGAACCATTACTATCTGTCTTTCTGCCCCGCCCAGTCTGTCGAGCTGTGCTTTGGTTATCAGGAAAGTCATGTCCATCTGTCTGTCTTCGACCTCCTGTGGTGTTGACGGGTGGCAGGTCGGTGTTGCTGACGGAAGTACAAGTACAAGTGGCTGCCGACAGATTTTCTCCTTCACGGTGTCCATCCCATCTATATTAAACCATACAGTCAAGTGACGTATATTATTTGTTTATTCATGATAGCTACAGACGATCTTGTTCAGAGTTGGAAAGATATTCGGACTGACGGGGTTAGACATAGCCTTCATTATCCCTCTGAACTGGAGAGGTGTTTCCTAAGGTGAAAATTATCGTCTGGATAATAAAAGCTAAACACAAATGATAATCGCACTGAAGGAGTTAACCGTTTCAGCCTGAGAACATTGTTATTTATTTATTTATTTGTTTATCTTAATTCTTGGTGCTGTCAGACGAGTTTATGCAACTTGGGGGAGACGCCTTGCGGTGGAAGGGTTAATACAATGAACGCGGTGACGCCATTTATGTGATTATTCGTGCCAGCTCCGGACGATTTTATTCATCTTGCAATGAAAGGGTAAATGACGCTTACAACTAACCCTACCAGGTTAACAGGTGCCTCTCAAGCCAGGTAAACTGTCCTGAGGTAGCAAGAATAAAGATAAAATTACGTCATCACAGTGAAGGGATTAATGGAGGCTGTATCTAACCCGTCCAGTTCTGTGCTGCGTAAATCCCCTGACCTGGGCAAGAAGTTTAAACCCTTCCATCCGACTTTGGCTCGTATTCCCATTGATTAAGGAAGCTCCCTAACGCCTCTTCCTTAGTTATTTATTTTGGGATATCGGTGGCTAGTATTCTCTCGTGCATTATTTAATTTTGCAGAGTATGGTGATACTGGAAGGATTTACGTAACACAGAAAAGGACAGTATGGTGTTTTAGGCAAAATAAATCTCTTAGGGAAAAATGCTAGGGATCTTCCTTATCCCTCAAGAATACGAGCTCATATGTTTACTCTTACTGCATCCAAACAGTTTAATTCAGCTTAGGAATGGCCCCTCGTACTAAAGGGAGTTGAAGGCTATATATATCTACCCCCGGCCCCTCGTACTAAAGGGAGTTGAAGGCTATATATATCTACCCTCCGGCCCCCTGTACTAAAGGGAGTTGAAGGCTATACTGTATATATCTACCCTCCGGCCCCTCGTACTAAAGGGAGTTGAAGGCTATATATATCTACCCTCCGGCCCCTCGTAGGAGTTGAAGGCTATATATATCTACCCTTCGGCCCCTCGTACTAAAGGGAATTGAAGGCAATATATATCTAACCTCCGGCCCCTCGTACTAAAGGGAGTTGAAGGCTATATATATCTACCCTCCGGCCCCTCGTACTAAAGAGAGTTGAAGGCTATATATATTGTTACGGAACAGAGAAAGATAATGTACACTTTAAGTGAGAATACTAAAAATCACTACTGTCCCGTAAAGTTCCAGGTTCAAAACAAAAGAGTTAGGTAAAATTACAAGTTAAACTTTAATGCTCAAACTAACAACAAAACATTCAGGACTCATAAGGATAATGTAATGGCAAAAAACAGGTTAAATATATGGTTAACTGCAATAGCCTCTATTAACACGAAATTAGTATGAGTAAATTTATCTAAGTCAGCCCTGATAAAATGAGAAAACACTGGATAATGCTCAGTTAACGCAAGATATATTATTACAGATACAAAATAATGTTACCACTGGCTGACAATGTGAATTACAAAAACTTTACTAGGCCTACGAATCAACACCTTATGCTATACAGTACAAGAACAAAATGTAATAACACTTATACTCAAATTACATAGCTGCTAGATGGTTGGAGACTTCCTGAGCACTCACAATAATAACAACTGTACAGGGGAGGACAGAGATGTGAGCAAAATGAGTAGATCTAGGTGGCAATTAATGCAGAGACTGAGCTCATTATATAGGGGCCGGCAGAGCTTGATACACTTGTAAGAAGGACGCGCAAATGAAGCCAGAGGGGACAAAGAGTTGACACTCCTGCTCTGAACAACAGAAAGAACGACTTACTCTACTATAAGGGAGGAGGGGGGGAGTGAGGTAGAACACGCTCGTGATCAAACATGCAGCGTACTGTACGTTAGAATTACACAAAGGATGATGAAATCATAGGCTATGTAACACCTCCCCACAAAGAAAATGAAATTTACAAAGGAAATTTCTTATTACTCTAAAACAATCTATCTAAAGTCTAGATAAGCAAACTGCAATAACATTTTCTTTCCCCTTTTCTTGTTGTATGTCTAATGAATACTCCTGAAGAAGTAGACTCCATCTTGTCAATCTCTGATTTTCATCTTTAAACTTACTAAGGAATTTCAGTGGGTTATGATCGGTATAAATGACTATGGGGACAAAACCAAAACACAAAAAAAAGGAAAAATGCTGTAAACCCAAAATTAAGGCCAAAAGCTCTTTCTCAATAGTTGAGTAGTTCTTTTGAGGTGGAGTGAACTTCTTACTGTAATAAGATACAGGGTGTTCAATACCCTGATCATCCTCTTGCAGCAAAACAGCCCCAGCTCCTGTATCACTTGCGTCAACAGCCATCTTAAAAGGCTTAGCAAAATTTGGAGTAGTGAGCACTGGCTGACTTAATAGGATAGCTTTAAGTTTGCTGAAAGAGGATTCACAGTTATCGGTCCAGACAAATTTAACTCCCTTTTTCAGTAGGTCTGTAAGTGGTGATACAAGAATTGAAAAGTTAAGAACAAAACTCCTGTAATAACCTACCATTCCCAAAAATCTTTGTAGCTCTTTCCTACTTTTAGGTCTGGAAAGATCACTTATAACCTGAACCTTAGCTCCTGGTGGTGCAACATGTCCATCACCAATTACGTACCCAAGGTACTGAACTTTAGCTTGACCAAACTCACACTTTGATAAATTAGCTACAAGATTAGGCTGAACCAAACGCTCAAGAAATTTGCTGACATGGCATAGGTGATCTTTCCAGTTGTCACTGAAGATTAATACATCATCAATATAAACAACACACCCTGCCAAACCCTCTGTTACAACATTCATGAGCTTCTGAAATGTGGCTGGTGCATTCTTCATACCATATGGCATTACAGAACATGCAAAAGTCTTTCCTAGTGTTACAGAACATGAGATCTCCCTAGCATGTTCAGTCATAGGTACTTGCCAGTATCCCTTTAACAAATCAAACTTACTTATTTACCTAGCCTTTCCGATCTTGTCTATGCAATCTTCCACGCGAGGGAGAGGGTAAGTGTCTGTTTTGGTTATCTGATTAACACGTCTGTAGTCGATGCAAAGCCGCTGTGACCCACCTGGCTTAGGGACGAGAGTGACAGGAGAACTCCACTCGCTCTGACAGGGCTCAATCATCTTGTAGTCCAACAGGTAGCCAAGCTCCTTCTGGATGAGAGGAACTTTCACTGGGTTCACACGGTAAGGAGGCAGTTTAATTGGCTTTGCGTCTCCAACATCGACATCATGCATCAACACAGTGGTTCTTCCTGGAGTGGCACGGAACACTTGCGGGTACTCCTGCAGTAATGCTGAAAACTCCTGCCTTTCCTCGGGAGCTAGATGAGAAAGCTTAGTCTGGAGATCATTCATGATATCAGGATTCTTCCCCAAACTATCACTCATGCTCATGCTGCATGGGAGAACTTCACTTGCAGACTCGGGTGGAACAGCTACAGTGCAGACTGGGTTATTTTCGTCCCGCCTGTGATATAACTTTAGCATGTTGATGTGACAAAGTTGCTTGTTCTTTCTACGATCTGGTGTGGCGATGACATAGTTGACATCACTGAGTTTCTTCTCCACAAAATAAGGACCACTAAACTTGGCTTCAAGAGGTTGCCCATGCACCAGTAGCAGAATCAAAACCTGATCTCCTGGCTGAAAGTGGCGTAACCTGGACTTCTTATCATACCAAGTCTTCATCTTCTCCTGAGCAGCTCCTAAATTCTCTCTCGCCAGCTGTAAAGCAGTGGACAGCCGTTCTTTGAACTTCATCACATACTCCAGCAGGTTGACGTCATCTTCCTCTGACAGCCAGCATTCCTTGAGTAACTTAAGGGGTCCTCTTACTTCATGGCCAAACAGTAGTTCAAAAGGTGAGAAGCCCAGTGATTCATTTGGAGATTCTCTTGCGGCAAATACAACGAATGGAAGACCTTTATCCCAGTCTTTCTGATGTTCCAAACAGTATTTCTTGAGCATCGATTTGAGTGTTTGATGATATCTCTCCAACACTCCTTGGTTCTGGGGATGGTAAGCTGAAGACGTGATCTGGGTGATGCCCAACTCTTTCAGAGACTGCTTGAAAACATTTGACATGAAATTACTTCCCCGGTCTGACTGTACCTCCTTGGGCAGACTAAACTTTGTGAAGAACCCTAGCATTTCCTTAACCACGTTCTTTGCTGAGATATTTCTAAGTGGAATGGATTCAGGATAACGAGTAGCCATATCAATCAGGGTCAACACATAAGAAAATCCTGAAGAAGTCTTAGGAAGAGGGCCCACAATATCCACCAACACACGGGTGAATGGCACCTCAAAAGGAGGAATGGGAACTAGAGGTGCAACCTTTTCGGTCTGATTACACTTCCCCACAACTTGACAGGTGTGACAAGACTTACAATACCAGGAAACATCCCTGAAAATACCTGGCCAGTAGAAGTGTTTCAAAATGCGTGCCACAGTCTTCCTCACTCCAAGGTGTCCTGCCAAACTGGAATCATGAGCCACTCTAATGATATCCTGCCTACAAACACGAGGGATGACAACTTGATGTACAACCTCCCATTCACAATCGCCTGATGCTGTTGGGGGTCTCCACTTCCTCCTAAGTACTCCTGACTTTATATAATAACAAGTAGAAGCACCGGCTGACTCTTCCTCACTGCAAGCAGAGTTAGCTAGACCTTTCAACTCAGGGTCAGCAACCTGCAACTCAACCAACTCTTGACGAGACAAATTATCAACACTACGGGGTACTGCCTCTTCTGGTGAGTGGTCCAAATTAGCAAGAAAAGTGTCAGCTAGGATAACATCATCATCATCATTATCCTCTAAGTCACCAGTAACTTTAGACTTAGCCCTAGTGACAGCACATGCAGAGAACACATCAGGGACATCACAATCCCGGGCTGCAGCCACCGGCTCACCAGACAACTGAGGAGCTGGACACACTTGACTTCCACCAATATCATTTCCAAGTAAGAAAGTTACACCTGACATTGGGAGTGTCTCAACCAACCCAGCCATAACGGAACCATTAACAAATCCAGACTCTAAATTCACTCTGCACAGAGGGACAGAGAAGTAATTATTCCCTACACCTTGTAAGATTACAGTTTCATCAGAGGAATTAACATTAGAGCCTAGAACACTTGTCAGCATAAGGGATTGGCAAGCACCTGTATCACGATATATTTTAACTGATTTCCTGTCATTACTGTCCAGAGGACTGACAAAACCATCAGACAGGAAATTAGCACATGAACTCTTGAGAGTGTCACCCACGTTACTGCTCAAAAGAGGAGCTTCATCATGAGGATTTAATTTACCCCTCAAAGCAGGTTCAGTTAACTCAGTTAAAGAATTCTGGGAACTCTCAAGGGTGGACACTAGACCAACTGACTGAATATTTAAAGACTCCTTTTTGTTCACATCACGCTGTCTCCTGAAACATTTCTCCGTAGTATGACCAAGCTTACTACAATAAGTACATTTACTTTTCTGAAATCTAGAGGTGAAACTGGTATTTACTTCCTGAGAAACATCATCTTTATTCTCTTTCCTGTTACCTGTACTCTGAGTAGAGGCAACGTACTTACTCTCAGCTTTCCTTTTTTCTTTAGAATATCTCTTGTGAGTGAGAACATATTCATCAGCTAAAACTGCAGCATCAGACAAATTATCTATTCTTCTCTCATCAAGATATAGGCTTACATCATTATTAATACACCTTTTGAAGTCCTCCAGCAAAATCATCTGCTTAAATTTACCAAAATCAGAATCCACATTCTTAGAATTTAACCACTGCTCTAACAGATCTTCTTTGATTTTTGCATACTCAACATGTGATTGCTTATCTTGCTTATAAGTTGTCCTAAATTTTACTCTATAGGCTTTAGGAACAAGCTCATAGGCCTTAAGAATCAAGCTCTTAACTACATCATAATTATCAGATTGATCCTGAGGCAAAGATGCATAAGTTACTTGAGCTTTACCGGTGAGAACAGTTTGAAGGAGTACTGGCCAATACTTTTTGGGCCAATTAAAACCCGTAGCTACCCTCTCAAACAACTGAAAATACTTTGTTAAATCAGATTCATTAAAAGGAGGGACAAGTTTAACATTTTTAGCCACATCAAAATCATCAGAGCTAGATGATCCAGTTCCACCTTGTTTCATGCGATACTCATGGTCTGCCTGAATCCTAGCTAGTTCAATTTGTGCCTGAGCCTGTGCCTCCTGAATACGAGCATTTGCCTGAAATTCAGCCTCCTTAGTACGAGCCTCCTGCAGGGCTAGCTGTAACTTAGCTAATTCAATCTGCGTTTGCTCATTTGGAGGAGTTACATTAAACAAGCTTTCATTAATCATGTCAACAATTTGATCTTTAGAATGATGAGAGCGAACAGCAATTCCCAATTGTTGAGCAACAAGCTTAAATTCATTCTTTGTTCAGTTTTCTACATCACACACTCTTTGCACATTTGACAAAAAATCTTTGGCTTCATCAAGAGTAGTAATAGTAGACATCATGAATAAATCACAGTCACAAAATATCAAGCAATATCCTTATAATAATATCCTGAATATCCTGATAAGAGGTCGCCAAATTTATGTTACGGAACAGAGAAAGATAATGTACATTTAAGTGAGAATACTAAAAATCACTACTGTCCCGTAAAGTTCCAGGTTCAAAACAAAAGAGTTAGGTAAAATTACAAGTTAAAGTTTAATGCTCAAACTAACAACAAAACATTCAGGAATCATAAGGATAATGTAATGTCAGAAAACAGGTTAAATATATGGTTAACTGCAATAGCCTCTATTAACACATAATTAGCATGAGTAAATTTATCTAAGTCAGCCCTGATAAAATGAGAAAACACTGGATAATGCTCAGTTAACGCAAGATATATTATTACAGATACAAAATATTATTACCACTGGCTGACAATATGAATTACAAAACTTTTACTAAGCTTACGAATCAACACCTTATGCTATACAGTACAAGAACAAAATGTAATAACACTTATACTCAAATTACACAGCTGCTAGGTGGTTGGAGACTTCCTGAGCACTCACAATAATAACAACTGTACAGGGGAGGACAGAGATGTGAGCAAAATGAGGAGTAGATCTAAGTGGCAATTAATGCAGAGACTGAGCTCATTATATAGGGGCCGGCAGAGCTTGATACAACTTGTAAGAAGGACGCGCAAATGAAGCCAGAGGGGACAAAGAGTTGACATTCCTGCTCTGAACAACAGAAAGAACGACTTACTCTACTATAACGGTAGAAGGGGGGAGTGAGGTAGAACACGCTCGTGATCAAACATGCAGCATACTGTACGTTAGAATTACACAAAGGATGATGAAATCATAGGCTATGTAACAACATATATATATATATATATATATATATATATATATATGTATATATATATATATATATATATATATATATACACACATGTACCCTCCGGTCCGAACGTTGTATCTTGTTTAAAATACAAATATCCAGATATAAGAAGAAAGAACCATAATATATGTCACTGGAAAAAAAGAAGTTAATACTGTTTATGACGTCCTCGGCCTGAAGAATCTGAATTTTCACACAATCAGGAGTTGACCCTCTGGATGCGGTGAGTCTCTGTGCTGAATACAATCGTCCGTCTTACACTGTAGTATAGAGTTCAATATTCTCGGTCACTAGGTTAATTAAGGTGGTTTGTAACATTTCTGCTGCTCCAAGTTTCTCATTAGCGTAAGTTAACGGTGTGATGTTAACCATGTTAAAAGAAAAAGAAGGTAATTAGCAACCAAGGCCTTAAAAACTAGGTCAATGGCAGGAAACTATAAATAGCTTGTAAATGTTCCTGTAGAAGCGATAAGGATGATAAAGCAGAGCTGGGTCACGTACAACACAGGTATTGACTAATGAGAGAGAGAGAGAGAGAGAGAGAGAGAGAGGAAACGACGGGTATAGGGGGGCTTAGGTGTGTTTTTTTTTTTTTTTTTTTTATGCGAGGAAGAAGGAACCAAAGGACATGAGCACGCAATAACAGTTCCCTCCAAGAGAAAAACAAAATACAAGAGAGAGTCAACTTCAAAATCCGATCATTTCGAGATGCCTGGACACACTGAGTTTGAAAGACTGGAGATTATAGGAAGCACGAAATAAAGATAGAGGGAGACAGTTCCAGAGCTGACCTGTTGCATGAATGAAGGACGGGGGGTAACGTTAACTCTTGCATTAGAGAGTTGGACAGAAAAGTGATGAGAGTTTGCTGCTAGACGGGTGCTACGCGCCCGTCGTAGAGGTGGAGGAGTGCATGCAGACAGTTCAGAGGAGCAGTGACCATTGAAGTAGCGATAGAAAAGAGATAAAGATGCAACAGAAGGAAATGGAAGAAAGAGGAAGAAGAAGAAAAAAAATCAAGGATGAGAGAGAGAAAAGAAAAACTGAGGAGGAGGAAGAAAGAGATATGAATAATGAGGAAAGTTAGGAGGAAGAATAAGCAGGGACTGGAGGAGATGAGAAGGAGAAAACAAAGAAGAGTGTGATTTAGTGGGGAGGTATTTTAGGGAGGGGAAAGGAGAGGAGAGGAAAACAAAGGAGCAAAAGCCATAACAGGGGCCATGGAAAAGAGAGAAAAAGGGAGAGAGAGTTTATATAGAGTTGCCTCAAGTCGTGCGTGATAGGTGGCGGTGTCATTTAAACTAAGTGAGGAATGGCACTGCTTTCTCTCTCTCTCTCTCTCTCTCTCTCTCTCTCTCTCTCTCTCTCTCTCTCAGTGAAAGTTGTAATGGATCAAGAAAGTTTTGACGAAGGAGGTGACGAGGAGAGAATGTCTTTGAAGGAGAGGAAGGAGTAATAATGGGGGAAGGAGGAAAAGTGGAGGGGTTGGGTAGGGGTTTGGTAGGGGGTGATGGAGGTTAGTTAGGGGGTATGGGGAAGGGAGGGGATGTGGAGGGTTTGGGTAGGGATTGGATGTGGGGTAAAGGGGGTTAGTTATGGGGTATGGGGGAGGAAGGGGAGACTGAGAGATTGGATAGGGGTTGGGTAAGGGGGGATAAAAGGGTTTAGTTTGTACAGGATAAGGATAAACACTCACTGGACGTATATGGAGGCGACATTAACCCCTTCAGCCCCATGACACATTTCATGCTTGCTGCCACCAGACGATTATGCTCAGCCTGGGAGAGCCGCTTGTTAGTCAAGGCTGTATCCAACCCCTACAGGTCGGAAAATATAATATAATCTGAATTTATGAAAATTGACGTCCTCTGCATGACATTGTCAACACTTTTAAGCCGAGGATATCATTTATATTTTATTCTATTTTCCATCGGACGGTTTTATTAGTCTTATGAAGGACGTGTAAACATGGCGGGGTTTATAAAGGCCATATCTAACCTTTCCAGTGTGAAGAGTCTGCCCCTGTAGTCTTAACCCTCCTCAGGTAGATCTACGGTTTCGCCTACAACTTAGGTACACCTGGGTCTGTCAGACAAGCTTTTAAATAATGCTGAAGTGTCACACATGTTTTATATAATGAATTCCTGAATATCCTACAATGTATTAGGTCTTATCAGTTACAAAACTATGTGAAAAAGTTTTAATTGAGCTCTCATAATTTTTAAAAAATTATGATAAAAAATGCCAAACTATTTTTTTTTTTTTTTTTAGTCACCATACACGAAAACAGAACACTATGAACCTAGCACTTGTGTCACAACCTGAGAGATGGAGGACCTTCATTATGGGCACAGTGGATCCCACACCACATAAAATCAACTTGCAAACTCATAGTGAAAAATGCACCCCCTTCCTCAGGTACACCTGGGTCTCATGGACCCGACATGCAGTTCTGAGTGATATATTGCAAAATCATAGAGAGACACGAAAGTAACCCCCTTACACCCTGCATGGGCACAAAAAGCTAGGAAACTACTGAGAACGACAGGGATCCAAGGCATCTATAAGTTACTGATCCATACCGTCGAAAAAATTGTCCGGGTCTGTCAGACCCACGTGTACCTGAGGAGGGTCAAGAGAATCGTCTGGAAAGAAAAGGAAGGAATTAAAACAGACATCCTCGTACTGAAATTTGTTTAGCTTTGGGGACAGCTTTTATAGGGAGAGAATTGATCCCATTCACCCCGATGATGTCCTTTAAGTTTCTCTTTCTATCTCCAGACGAATTTGTTCATCTTGGAGACTCTTGAAATGGAGGGGTTATATATGGCCCTAGCCCCTTCACTACAAGCGATCCTTCGCAAGTTAAACTAAGTTAAAGAATACGCCAAAGGATTCCAGAGCTTTCTGGAGATAATTTTTAACTCCTTCAGTGTGAAAGGTTTGCCCAGAGTTAAATCAAATGGTAGGGAGGCAGCAAAAATATCTGTAAAAATACGTCCCTGTCCTGGCGGGGTAAATGACCTGACAATAAACCCCCACCGCTTTATGCAATATTGAATGGTAATGTAAAGAACGACATCGGAAATCACGGACAAGCTACCGACAGTGATAAAGGGAGGAATGAGTGAGGGAGGAAGTGGTGATTGCGAAGAGAAATGGTGGATGGAGATTGTGGTGATAAAATATGGGTGATGAGAAGAAGCATGTGTCAGTGCTGGTGGTGGTCATGCTGGCAGTATTTCTGTAGGATCTTACACTTTCAGGCCCCTATGACTCAATCTGAATTGGACATAATAGTTTGGCGTTAACTGGAATAGCATACTGAAGCGTTTTTCAGTGGCGAGAGGGTCAATGGTGGCCAGCCTAGGAGAACTGCTTTATATCTCCTATGAATCTCCCATAACACCCATCTGAATAAAATCATCTAGTGTTTACGGGAATAGAATGCTAGATTTTTTTTTATGACAAGAGGGATAATGGTGATATATAATAACACATAGTCTCACATGAAATATTCGTGTGTAAATAAAGTCATCTGATGTCAGCTGGAACAGAACGCTAAAATTGACCTGACCGTATGAGGAGCAACTGATTTATATGTAGAAAAAAAAAAGTAATTGCTAAATATTCTCATAATGCATTTTTCTTGTGTTGTATTCATGTTAGTGTTTTATTTTTTATTTTATTTATTTTTTTTTTATTGTCACTAAAACGGATATCATCGTCAGTACTTTTTTTCACATTATTATTGTGGTTGTCAAGTGTTATCACAGCTATTTGGTGGAAGGGAACAGTATTAACAAGCAATTATATACACAGCTGAAACTAAGGAATGTTTCCTTACCGTTGTCATATGATAATGTAACTGTTGCTCTCTTCTTAACGCCACTAGATGGTTCTATTCGCATTACGGCAGACTTGTCGAACTGGAGGGTCAAGGTAACCCAACTTCTCCGTCACTAACACCGACCCTTACTAAGCTGAATTAAATAGTCTGGTGGTAACAAGAATATAAAAATACGTCCTCTGGCTGAAGGGGTCGTATTTACAACAGATCTTAGCGATTCTTATGATAAGTCTTCACTAGGGTTAAATACTGTCAGGAATAGCGTGATTGTCGTATTCTCCACGTTTGATTCACACTGGCTTGGTTGTGAAGTTTTTGGTAACTGTATAAGTAAAGACAAAAATAAAAACAGCCAGTCTTAGACAGTAACAGTTTAAGCTTTAGTAAGTTTATAAATTCACACCTAGCAGCTGTATTTACAAACTTCTTCAGCTGGAGGTATGAATGTGATTGTTTATACATATATTATCTTCACTCACCCAACTACCATACACTTTATAACCATGAGATTGAATATTAAAGTGAAATACTACTAATAACAATACGATTTCCGATAATACAAAACTGGTATGGAGACATGTTTATCGTGAAAGTTGCCCAGGATCCTTCATTATTACCAGCCTGGGTTCCTATGAAGGCGGCGCGATAGGGACTGACTGGTGAGAAATAGACGGGCATGACAAAAAAAAAAAAAAAGAGGGGGGAGGGAGTTGGGACGAAGCGGGTGCCTAGAGCAGAGGAGGGGAAAGGGAAGAAAAAGATATGAGGATGAGATAGGTAGAAGGAGAGAGGAGAGGAAAAAAAGGGGAAGAAAATGAAGCATGTGAGGATAAAGTAGCGAAGAAAGTGTAGAAGAGTAGGACGGGAATAATAATGGAAAGAGGAGGAAATGAAAGCAAGTGAAGAAAATGTGAAGTAGGAGTGGAAGAAAGTGGTAATGAAGAGAGCGGGAAGAAAAGAGAGGAGTGGGCTAGGGAGCATGAGGATTGCAGAAGAACTGGGACGGAAAGAAAGGTACAGGAGGGAAAAGGAGAGAAAAAGGAGAGGAAAGGTGTAGGACGCGAAAGAAAGGGAGACGGACAGAACGGGTATAAAAGAGCGGTGAGTGAACTGGGAAGAAAGACGAGGAGAGGGATTTGAAATGAGAGAGAGAGAGAGAGAGAGAGAGAGAGAGAGAGAGAGAGAGAGAGATTAGAACGGCAAGAAGGACATCTACAGGGAGGAGATCGTGCAGGAAATAGAGATGCTGGAGAGAAATCGGCAGAAAAGAAGAGGAGGATGTGTAGGAGGGGGAGGAGAAAAGGGGGAAGAGGATGTGGAGAAAATGGAGAGGTGGAAGAGAAGAATGAAAAGTTAAAGAGAGAATGAAATGTAAAATGAGAAGGAAAGAGAGGAGGACGGCAAGAAGGAGGTAAAAAAACGGAAGAATGGAAGAGGAAGAATAAGGATATGGGAAGGGGAAAGACGGGAAGAAAGAGAGAAAGAGGATGACAGAAGAAAATGGAAGGAATGGGAGTGGAGGAGAGACGAGAGGAGGGCGCGAAGAGAAAACAGAGGAAGAGAATGGGGATAAAAACCGAGTGGAGCGTAATGTTTAAGACCACAATTTCGTAACCTTCCCCCGGAGTTAGATTTGTCTTGTAAGAATAAAACTGTATGACATATTTCGTAAATAATATGTAATGGTATATTTCGGCCAGTCAGGTGAAGAATATCGCTTGTCTTTTTCCTGAATGAAATGCCATTGTGCCTCCACAGAACAGGAAGGATTAACCCATTCACCCCGGGGACGTACTCTCTCTCTCTCTCTCTCTCTCTCTGCTACCGTCAAACTATTTTTTCCCCAATTTGTGGAAAATCTCTTACAGAACGGGTAAATACAGTAAAGGCTGTATCCCACCCCTTCACCTCGAAAACATCCACCTGAGTTCATTAGAATCGTCTGAAGGTCACCAGATTCAAAATGTAAGAAAAACTGAATATTGATGGTACAGTTTGACGCAATAAGCCAACATCTATTTTTTTTTTTTCTTTCAAACCTGAACCCGGACCAGATTTTCGTCTTTTGCGGTTTGTTTCCTGTAACACAGAGGGAGAAAAAGATAACGTTACGGCTTTACATCCTTTGCATAGCACTTCTTTGTGACTAGCATCTTTTTCAAGAATTTATATGCTGTCACAGTTCAACACTGAAGATAGAGAGATGGCAATTTTAGTCGAAGTTAGAGTAAAGAAGTATAAGGTGTTGGCCCTGTTTAGAGGACTTAGAGCGTGTAGCATTTGTTACCAGAAGGCTATGCTTACCGGTGGCACTTAAATAGGATAAAACACATCACCCTTCAGTCCACAGCTTGCAAAATAAACCACTGGTCCAAAATTGATTGCATGTACGGGAATTTTGCCATATGCACGGATATTTTGCCAGTCTCCCCTCTCCCCCCTTCTGCAGTTGCATGGTGAAGCAGAAACAAACACACGCCTCTCACCACCACCACCACCACCACCACCACCGCCGCCCTCTGGATAAACAAACAACCAGAGGAAAAAGTGCGAATGGAAATGTGGGGAATTAATCTAACCAGGTAAATTACACACGTCAGTAGACAGATTCAGGAAGGAAAATTAATGAACTCTTTCAGCTCAGGGACGTCATTTACTATATTATTTACTTTTGCTATTAAATCGTTCAAAAATAAGTTAAACAGTTCCGACTTCCCATTCACGACACATCGTGGAAAATGACGTGTTTACAGTTGCCCAATTTCTTGCTGACTTCCTCGTAAACTTGTCGAGAGAGAGAGAGAGAGAGAGAGAGAGAGAGAGAGAGAGTACTCAGTTTCCCATCAACTTAGTCAATTATTCCACCTTGATACATTTCTCTCCATTCTCTTCCTTCTCTCTCTCTCTCTCTGCTTCTTCTTCTTCTTCTTCTTCTTCTTCTTCATATTCCTCCCTGTTTTTTTTTTCTTTTTGCTTTACCTAAGCCTCTTTATACCTCCTTCTTCTTTCAGAGTAATGCAGTGAAGCGCTTCCTAAGCTGGAAAATGAGCTGAAGACAGACAGATAGACGGATTAACGATAAAGACAAGGCGTTAGGCTGGCTTCGTATTTGCTGACATTTTCCCAGCACAACTTAAATTCCAAAATTCTGTTATCTCCTGGACAACTTCCCAGCGTTCTGAATGACAGTCACGTGTGAATTTTTCCCCAGATTTTTAGAGAGTATACTTGGCCACCACCACACATGTATTTGTCTTTGTATATTTGTATTCACGACACCTGGCCAAAGCTACACATTTATTGGTGTGTGCTCGTAATCTCGTTGGTTAAGGAGGCTCCCCACCACCCGTTCCTGCCCAGTTTATTTCAACACACAGTATGTCACATTGACAATATCCTTATTGACACTGAAAAGACATTGGTAACATACAAGAGAAAATAGTAAGGCGTACCATTACTCCAGTGAGTCCCATTGTGGTTCACAGTTGCTACAGTAAAGTATAGGTACACCCAGAGAGAAAAGTACCATTATTTTGGTATAATTATTACTCAGCTTTGTAATGCGTAAAAATATGTATTGAAAAATGTAGAGATGGGGTAACATGAGCTTTTTCTGCCACAGTCTTGTTTCTGTGGCTTTTGACAGTGTTATCCCTACATCTTTTATACGCTTTATACAAGTAGAAAAAAAAATGTTATATTCTATAATGGTTGCTGAGATGCTGGAATATGAAAAGTGCAGCAATAGGAGAAAAAAAACAACAACATATAAACAACAAAGCATTTGAATATGGGAGGAGACTCAGAGTTGTATACCCTTAACTACATTCCACAGCTACACACGTTTTGTCAGCACAGTTATATATACAGCCCCAGGTTTCCACGAGTTACAGTACACCAAGATAACTGAATTCCAGCAAACGGCAATGCATCTCTTGGGATAACTGCAAGATTTACAAGCACTCGGGTAAATTGTGTGTTCGCCTTGCCAGCACGCCGCACATAAAAGCATCCACCTGTGTTGGCCAGTCTGACCGCAGATTTAAGTGTAGACAGGAAATGGACCCACATTCTGTCCATCCCGAAATCCCGATGGCTGGAAATTGTGTTGCAGCACCAGAGCGTGCCTTGGTGGGTGATATTTCCCTCTGTGTTGCTTCAGATATGGAGAGATTATATTTATTTTCGTACTCTCCTTATGGTATAATATTTTCGTAGAAAATTATTGAAATCACAGTATAGATATAGATAGACAGATAGATATACAGACCTCCTACCTTTTTTTTCTTGCTTACTATTTTCTCCCTCTACATTCCACTCGTTGTATCCATTTTTCAGTTACACCTCCCTTTCATCCTCTCCCCTCTTACCTATCTCCTTCTGCTCCCATTCTTTTCCTAGTATCTTAGAAGATGGTTTCCTGTAATCCAGGAAACTGTTTAATGCGTTGGGCAATAACGATATAATCACAGATAGGCGCCTGGTGGTGAAGTGGACTGAGGCGCTCCAGCCGGATATATCTTTAAAAAAAAAAAAAAAAAAAGAGCTTTAATGGAAGGGATGTTGGAGTTTGTTGCTCACACAATGGCACTCATGGAATGGTGACTAGTTATACGTGCCTGAGATATCTGGACAAAATAGCCTAGACCTGGGCCCCTACGCTCTTGTTGGGGTTATTAAGGTGCAACGCCATCTTTTACTGACCCAATTTCTTTCCTCCATCTTCCCTCCCTCCTCCGTCATTCCTCCCTCCCCTCCCCTCTTCCTATGTCCTTCCTCTCCTCGTACCTCATACTGACCCACTTTCTCTCATCCCTCTTCCTGTATTCCCCCTGCCCTCTTTCTTCCCTCTGCTCCTCTTCCCTCTTATCCCTCTCCTTCCGCTCTCATTCTCTCCCCTTACCAATTACTGTATAACCTGTCCTCACATCTACCTTTAATGACCTGTGAGATAACGATTTACGGTGTACAATATACGTGTATGTGTGCGTGTGTGTGTGTGTGTGTGTGTGTGTGTGTGTGTGTGTGTGTGTGTGTATGTGTGTGCGTGTGTGTGTGTGTGTGTGTGTGTGTGTGTGTGTGTATGTGTGTGTGTGACAGGATACACCTATAAAACAGTCAAAATTAAAGTCAGGCAGCGGCAAAAAGAGAGTATGACAAACTGGTGTGTGGGTTTCAAAGTGGTGTACAGTTGGAACAGCCCCATCTGGAACAAGAGACAACTGCACAAAGACCCGTTGCATGTAGAGTAGGTCAGAAATCAGTGCGAAGGGTGACCGTGTTACTTTGGAGTTCTGTGGACCGTAACACGAGTGGTTTGCGACGCTGTAATTGTCTGACTGTGGAATCCTGTCCGCCCCAAACAAGCGTGGCCTCTCACATGCCTTTTTTTTTATTTGGTTCCGCTTTTCTCATTATTGTTATTATTATTGTAGCGTATTCACTGTGTAAGGACAGGAGTGAGAGAGAGAAAGACAGGTTTTGGGATGAGCTGGATGACGTAGTGGGAGAAATACCTAGGAGCTATAAAGTGATCGAAATGGGTGATATGAATGGAAGAGTAGGCACTGGTCATGAGGATAACATAATGGGATGTAATGGAGTACCAGGAGAAAATGATAATGGGAAGCGACTGAATGATAAGTGCCAGGAGAGGAGGTTGTGCATTTGTAACGTAATTCAAACACAGAGATGCACATAAATATACATGATATAGAGGGAACGGGGATCATGTTGAAAGAAACATGACTGATTACATGCTAGTAGAGAGGTCGATGCTGGGAATGCTTGCTGATACGAGGGCCATGAGAGGACGATCTAGAGGTCTGTCAGATCATATGATTGTGGTATGCAAGATCAATCTGAGAGGAGTGAGGTGGATCAGGAGAGAGAGAAGCAGTCAGGGAGAAAGACTGAAAGTTGAGGAGCTGAGAATAAAAAAAAAATGGCATATGATTGCACGACCAAAGTAGAGGAGGAGTTAGAATCAGTGAATTGGAATGAAAAGGATCTGGACAGCCTGTGGAACGCATATAGGGACTGCTTAGTTAGAAATGCTAAAGCGGTGTGTAGTGTGGCAAGAATAACAACAAAGAAAAAAGGTACGACGTGGTGGGATGATGAGGTTAAGAAAGCAGTGAAGGAAAAGAGGAAGAAGTGGCTGAAGTGGTTATA
The DNA here is from genome assembly GCF_032717465.1 of Coenobita brevimanus. Taxonomy (NCBI): domain Eukaryota; kingdom Metazoa; phylum Arthropoda; class Malacostraca; order Decapoda; family Coenobitidae; genus Coenobita; species Coenobita brevimanus. The sequence goes on along the minus strand of NC_137016.1, from coordinate 23,129,221 downwards.
GGACAGGGGTTCAGCTGGAATAAGAAATAAATATATTGAGAGCAAGAAGCATGTAAAGAGACTAGTGAAGAGGAAAAAGAAAGAGGTAAATGATGATTTAGGAAAATAGGAAGTTATTCTGGAAAGAGGTGCAGAAATGTAGAAGTGAAAGCAGAAAGAAATGTGATGGTGTGAAGGATGTAAGTGGTAGATTATTAACCCGTGGGGATGAAGTAAGGACCAGATGGAAAGGATATGTCGAAAGCCTGATGAATGGGAATAGAGATAGCAGAGCGGCTGTAAGCATGATTGGTTTTGGGGGTGTGCAGAGAAGGAATGCAGTGCCAGGAGACGTAACACTCGCACAGGTGAAGATTGCTGTGAAGTGACTGAAAAATGGGAAAGCAGGTGGGGTTGATGAAATGTAGGCAGAGATGATTAAGTGTAGTGGAGAGAGTGGAATGAAATGCTTGCTGGAGATATGTAAGAAGGCATGGATAAGTGAAACTGTGCTAGCAGGATGGAAGGTGAGCGAAGTGAGTGAAAAAATTATCGTGGCATAAGTTTATTGAGTGTGGTAGAGAAGGTACATGAAGGAATTATTGCAGAGAAAGTAAGAGAAATATCAGAAGTCCTAGTGAGTGATGAACATGGTGGCTTTAGGAGTGGCAGAGGATGTGTGGGTCAAATATTTGCAGAGAGACAGATAGTAGAGAAGGCTAGTGAGAAGGACCATAAGGTACTCATGGCACTCAAGGATCTGGAAAAAGCATACGACAAAGTGGACAGAGAAAGATTGTGGAAAGTTTTGCGCATGTAAGGTGTGCATGGTAAGCTCCTAGGTGCCGTCAAGAGTTTTTCTGATGGTAGTAATGCATGTGTAAGGGTTAATGGGCATCTAAGTGAATGGTTCACGATCGGTGTGGGAGTGCGACAAGGTTGTGTGATGTCCCCATGATAATTCTATATATATATATATATATATATATATATATATATATATATATATATATATATATATATATATATATATATATATATATATATATATATGGATGGGGTGATGAGAGAAGAAAGAACACGCGTAATGGAGAGAGGGATGGCATAGGTAACGAATGGTGATGGATGAAATATCTCAAATTTGTTGTATGCTGATGATGCAGTACTACTTACAAATACCGGACAAGAACTTCGTAAGCTAGTGCAGAGTTTTGTTGATGTCTGTGAGCGTCGTGCCTTGAGAGAAAATGTAAAAAAGACTAAAGTGATGGTTACTGAGAGAGAAGGTGACTCCCAGTGCGATGTTACAGTGCATGGAGAGAGACTGGAATTGATGAGAGAGTTTAAATACCTGGGTACAGTGATAGAAAAGAGAGGAAAATGTGCAAAAGTGGAAAGTAGAGTGACACAAGGAAGAAACGTAGCAGTTGCAATGAAGGCCTTGATAAGAAACAGAGGCTTAAGTGTTGCAGCTGCACGAGGCTTACATGAAGGAATGTTAGTGCCAACTTTAACATATGGATGTGAGACTATGGTGTGGCATGAAAATGAAAAGTCAAGAGTAAGAGCAGTGGAGATGGGACTGCTGAGAAATGTATGTGGAATACAGAGGGTGGATAGGATACGAAATAATGTGTTGCGTGAAAGATGTGGAGTGAGGAAGTCTGTGGACACCAGAATCGAAGAGAGTGTACTGAGATAGTATGGTCATGTGGAGAGAATGGATATCAATAGATTGGTGAAAATAGTATATCTGAGCGAATTTGAAGGATGGAGGAGGCGAGGTAGGTCAAGGAGAAGGTGGAGAGATATGGTGGATGAGTGTGTGAGGATGAGAGGTTTGGAAGTTGATGAGGCAAGGAAACTGACAACAGATCGAGCTGGCTGCATGAATGTTGTGAGGAGAAGTGCATGATCAAGGATTTGGCACCCCTTTTTAACGTGGGAGCGTCCGGAATGATTCTGTCGGATACGTTTATGTGAAGCTACGAAACGTGGTGAATGTTTTTGTCGTATCCAATAGAGCCAGGATTCCAGGAGCTTGAATGATGAGTGAATGGAAGCGTGGACCATTGGATTGGGCAAATTTGGGCTGTCTGGTCATTGCTACCCGTCACCATTCCCTAAGATGGGAAAGGAGGTCCGGATGATGATGATGATGACGATGATGATGATGATGAAGAAGATTATTATTATAATTTTTATTTTTTTATTTTTTAGCTCTCCATTCTCCTTTTTTGCTGTTCACGAACTTTTAAAGTTTTACCCTGGGATAGTTTTTGGAGTCGATCGGTCGTATTTACATTCAGACTTTGGTAGGTTATCCAGTGACATGTAAAATCGTTCTGTACGAGTAAACTATACAGGCCGTGCTCCGAGGCTTGTAGGTTAATAAAAATAAGAGTGCAAAGTTGTATGCAAGACCTCTTATACTGACGATCTTTTGTCGTTCAGCTGAGAGATATAATTGAGAGAATTCTTCATGACACGCGAATGCAACAGGAAGATATTTTACAAACTTTCTTAAACTATGTTTTAAAAATTAATTGGCGTATAACAAACGAAGGTAGCAGTACCGTCGCTCAACAGTTCTGTACATTATAACTGAGGTACAATAGCCAAGATTAGCTATGTCTTACTCTTATACTGTTTCTTGTCATATAGGCGAGGTTAGACTAGCAAACGTTGCAGTGTTTTATTCCTATACACATACGATGTGATTACGTAACACAAATAGAAGTAACAGTGTCTTCCTCTTGAATTTTTAAATGTAATGATTGACGTAAAATCAATAGTGGCAGTGTATTCGTCCAACTTTTTTTTTTTTTTCAATGTGGTTGACGTAAAACTAAGAGGGATTTTTTTTTTTTTTTTTTTTTTTTTTGCTGTTATGGTTGGCTCAAAACTATCTGAAGTAGTTGCGTTGCCTTTGTAATATGGTTGACGGTAAGTTAAGTAAAGTAGAAGCCTTTTCATTCTTTCACCTTATTTTACGATATGGTTGACGCAAAACAAACCTTCATAAACTGAAAACGACCGAGGTAGCAGCGTCTTCTTCCAACACATTTTTTAACGAAATGCTTCGGTAAAACACAGAAAGGGTCGAGATGATCTACGGGAGGAGGGACCAGTGCCCTTGTGTCCCTGGTGCAGGTCCTGGTGTGGCACGGCACTGTGGAGGTCATTGTTCCCTGGCACCCCCCGTGAGGCTGGTTGACATTCTGGAGAGGCTGAGGGCCGGATTAGGGGAGAATGGAGGAAGAGGATAACGCGGAAGCTAAGAAATTGGGAGGGAATGGAAGAAAGCTGATGAGGAAAAAAAATGAAAAGCATGAAAGGAACGGGAAATAATAGGTATTGACGAGATCAGGATTGGAGAAGGAAGACGAAGGGGGAAATCAACAATGAGAAGGAAGAAGGCAGAGTAAAAAAGGAAAGGGAAAGGTACACAAATGAAAGAGAGAACACGGAAGATAAGGGACGTTTAGGAAAGGAAAAAAGACATAGAAATGAGTGAAACAGAAATGAAAAAATAGGAGAGAGCAGAGGGAAATGTGATGAGAAAAGAAAAAGGATTGGGGAAGGGAACACCAAAGGAAAGGGGATAAAATTAGAAATGATGGATGGAAAGACGGAAAGAAGAGAGGGAAATAACTGGGAAACGAAGAAGGAAAGGGGAGAACAAGAGAAATTAGAGCAGAAAAGATGCCGTAAGAGAACAAGGATGAGGGAGGGGTGGACAGGAGGGATCAAGATAAAATTATATGAAAAAGTAAGGAAACTGAGGAAGAAAGAAAAAAGGTATATGAGAGACAAAGACAGAGACATTCAGATAGGCATTGGTGGCTGAACAGAATGAGGAATTTATAGAAAAAAAAAAAAAAAGATACGGGAATTTCGGAGAAGTAGGATGTCGCTGAGAATTACATCAGCAGCAGCAACAACAGCAGCATCCCAACACTCCCTCCCACTATACTCCATTTATCTCAACTTGGTAAAACTAAACGACGTCCCAGACCTGAATGCCGAGCCTTGATTGGATGATGTGAGGTTGACAGTGACAGTAGTTGCTCCAAGTACTGTGAAATAAAATTGTGGAGAGCGGTAATATTACATTTCCTGCAGCAATATCAAAAAATCAGCCACGAAGAGGGCGGGGCAGTTTCGTCAGAAGTTTAATCAATTCAGTACGAGAATTCATCTTAGGTTATTCTTGTTACCATCAGCGACTTGATTGTTTACCGAGAAAGAATCATTAAAGGTGAAGAGGTTAAATAAAGCTTGCCGGTCAAAGAAACAACCATCTTCCCAGCGTTGCCTGAAGAAAATTTACAACTGACGAAACACATTGAAATCCCTATATTTGCTAATGCGTGTTAGAGATGCTTCGATCTTTCTGTTGTTTATTCGTCAGACTTTGAGACGATACTTGTTTCTCTGTCTGTACTAAACTTCACTAGTACAAAAAAAAAAAAAAAATCATAAGCTAAATTAAATGCTCAGAAGCTGACAAGAAATTCCCTGAAATTATGTCATCGTAGTGAAGGATTTGAAAACGAACTATAATACATGATGGGAGGGATCGGATATATGTGCCAGAAAACTCGAAAATTAGTGAAATATCAGTGGAGTGGCCAATAAAATGTGACACAGGGGTAAAATGCGAGGACGAATAGAAAGAAAAAAATTCTGCCCCCATTCACACTACAGATTCATATGTCTTCGCTTTTCATTCTTCATTCCATTACTTAGATATCTAGTCTATGCCATTTACCCCTATTTTTCTTCGCACAGCTATTTTGTGCTATAGTCATTGTTTTTCTTCTGCGAAATTCACTTTCCCTTTTTCTTCGATATTCTGTACTCTTCCCTTTTTTTTCACTCAGTATTGTTTTCCCCCTATTCTTGATATTGTCTGCTCGACACTCTTCCCATTTTTACCTTCTGCCAACCATTCATCAGTTCTCTGTTTACTTTCATTCTCACATTTTTTCATCAGTTGCTTTTCTTTCATATCTGTGTCTCTGTATATTTTTAATACGTTTTCTCTCTCCCATATTTTCTGATCTCTCTCTCTCTCTCTCTCTCTCTCTCTCTCTCTCTCTCTCTCTCTCTCTCTCTCTCTGTATATAACTATTTGTATATGTTTGTCTTGTTATCTGTCTCTCAGTCCATTTATCTGTCTGTCGATATATGTCTGTCTGTCTGCTTGCCTTGACTGTCTGTCTGTCTCTCTGGCGGTCTCAATCCATTTCTCTCTCTGTCTGGCAGTCTCTATCCATTAATCTGTCTGTATATCTGTCTGTCTGTCAATCTATCCATCTCATGTTCTATATACCACTGCCTCACTCACTCGTCTCTGCGTTGACTTTCCATCACCGTCCAGTGCCTCACCCCAGCACTTCCAAACAGCACACACAAACTGCAAAATATTGGCCGCCATCCTTCCTGACCCAGAAAACCATTGGAAAATCCTGTATAAAAATAATTGCTTTCATTGCATTGGTGCCGTGGGTGTGGCGTTGCTCCCAGGCGTTAGCTAAATCCACGTTAATTCGTTGAATTCCAAGATCACTTTCTATTATTGTCTTGTTTCATCGAGTCGGTTTTATTCGACGTAGCAGAGAGTTGAGGTAGCGATGGGGATAGAAATTATTTCCTTGAACCCCCTCAGTAGCTATTTATTATTTTCTAGTTTCCATCAAATTGTTTTATTTCGGTCAGTAGATAACTGCTAGCGAAGAGGCTAATCCCGAAAAACTAGTGGCGTCGCCAGAGGAGTATAGGCCTAAAGTCCATAGGACAAAACCCGTTATAATCTAGTCTGAGTTTATCTAACTCAACCTAACCTAACCTACCTAATACTGTTAACTAGTACTTTTGTACTGTGCATTTCTCTGTGCTTATGTATGCATGCATGCATGTATGTACGTATATACCTATTCCACCACGACGCAGGTACGCGGTTGGCTATTAATCTTGTATTGTGTACTTCTGTGTGTATGTATGTACGTAAAAATGTTTATAATGTGTGTATGCTTTAATACCACTACCCTTAAATACTCGTACAACACCGTAAGACTTTACCCTCCTACTTCAAAATGCTACAGAGATTAAGTGAGTGACTCAGGTAGGGAGACACATATGGCCGCTCCTGAGAGAGCTGCAGAAATGCAAAGAATATACAGAGAATAGTAAGGTGCAGAATGCAAAATAAATCACTAAGAAATATGTGTTAGAAAAGACTTTTAAGGTCAGCAGAATACGAGGCAGAGTGATAAGTTCGTGACAAGAATTCGGTAGGTCGTTACCGCAGCAGTGAACGGCTGAACAGAATATAAATTGGTCTATCTGCTTAACTCAGGTCGGTGGACGTCCAGGGTAAAGTTAGGGATAAAATTTCGTCAAATATTTCACCTACAGTATTTAGCTTATTGTTTCCCATTATTAGCCAGTATCTGTCAGCTGAGAGAGACATTATATGGTTCGCTGCCAGTGGATGATTGTCTTTGATATCACACGTTAGGGAGGAAAGGGACGGACGTGACATAAGTGTAAAGGAAACGCAGTAGAACATTAGGTCACCTTTCGTCCTTGCCCGTACATTTCCCAGTATATATATATATATATATATATATATATATATATATATATATATATATATATATGTGTGTGTGTGTGTGTGTGTGTGTGTGTGTGTGTAGGCTATCTGAACAGCTGGATACGATAAATTCTGGATGAACATTATTACTCCTTTCAAATCGGTTTGGTTGATATATGTTGTTGTCAGGTAAATCTTAAATAATTTCGCAGCAGTGCTTGCAGCTCGTCCTATGAGGTCGTGAAAACTCGGTGCACCATAGTATCTTGTGTTTGTTGAGATCAAGGGGAATTATTTTTATAAGTTTCGTCAACTTGAGTGTTTTGATAGTTTTTTTTTTTTTTTTTTTTTTTTTTGTTTTTTGACAAGGGTAAAATCGTCAACGAAGGTTCTGTCGCCGCTCCTGCATTCCCTTGCATGGACCTCGAAAGTCATATGGCGTGAGTGGCACCACACCAGCCGTATATTTCCCCTTACTAATCCAGTTCATCAACACGGGTAAAGTGTTCTTCTCCCACAGTGATAGCTCCTACTTTATCTCCCGAATACACTAGCCTAACCCAACCCAACCCAACAGTATTAGTGTAAGCTAACTGTATCTAATCTAACCTAATCCAGTGCAACCTAACCCAAGCAAACCCAACCCAACCTAACCCAGCCCCAATCTTAACAGTATAAGTTGACCGAATCTAACCTAACCCAACCCAGTCCAACCTAATCCAACCCAATCCAACCCTAACAGTGTAAGTTAACCGATTCTAACCTAACCTAAGCAGACCCAGCACAAACAGTGTAAGTTAACCGAACCTAGCCCAACCCATCCCATCCCATCCCATCCCATCCCATCCCAACCGAACCCAACCCAACCCAACCCAGCCCAACCCAGTCCCGTCTAACTAAACACAACTTAATCCATCCATAACAGATTAACCTGCTCTTTGCTAATCCTTCGTGGAAAAGAACAATTACAAAAATGAACTATGGATGAGGGACGCTGAAGTGAAGCATTATATAGGGCTTGGCTAGAATGAAACACCTTGAGTGTGAAAATCCATGGGGGTGACTGGCTGACCGTGTCGCTACTAGAGATGATCCTGCAGATTGAAATTGTCCAAATCAACTACAATGCGGAATTATACGGCAGGACACTACCTTGTAGTTCATCCCTCTTTCTGTGGTCCATAGTTTTTACATCAGCAAGTGAAATCTTATACACACAATTCTTCCTTTTTCTTACGGAGAGAAAAGAAAACCCCCCCAAAGGTCCAATCCTGTCCAATACAGAGAACACGGTTATGTAGAAGACTCAATAAGGTGGCAAATAAAATAAGCAAACATAATATCCATCGTTCATACTAACAGCCCATTTGACTGTTTGGGTTTCTCTACTGTAGACTGAATAAAATCGTCCGTGTTGACCTAAATTCAATCCCTCGGTGTATTAATGGCAGAGAAAGGGTTACTTGAGATCGTTTCTGAAGACCTTGACTGCCAGGAGGATATCTCTCAGTTGGACAAAATCTTCATATGTTAACTTGAATATAGTCTCAAATGTACCAAATGCAGCCAAAGGGTTAAATTACATGCTTCTTGTAACGGCCACAGGGAACACGTTACAGTGTTATTTTGGCAATATGTTACCTCACATGTCATAGTAAACAGTGTGGATTATATTATTTTTGGATTCCCCTGCCAGGTTAAAATATAATATACACACTAGTCAGCAACATGAGCATCACCTGTCAACAACGGAATGAGATAAACTGTTCCAGCGTTGCCTTACACATGGAAATGACCTGGATAATTCTTCCCTTCCTCATCCACTTATTCCTGATTCCCTCACGCCTGTCTCTCCTGTCGCATCTCTTCAGCATCCCAATCCTCCTTCATGTTCCTCCCTTCTACATCTTCCTCTTCCTGACTTTCACACGCCTGTTCCTGCTCCCGGATTTCTCCTGCATCCCCCTCCTCACACCTGCTCTTCCCTGTCACACCCACCTCTTCCTGATTCCCTCACGCTGTCCCTCCTCCAGTATCTCTCCAGCATCCTTATCCTTTCTTTTGTTGTTCATTCCTGCCACATCCACCTCTTTCTGACTCCCTCACGCTTGTCCCTCCTCCCGGATCCCTCCAACATCCCCATCCTTCTCCTGCTGTTCCCGCGTCCTCCCTATCAATGCATATCAAGTGTAAAATCTGTCATGGCTGCCGCAGGACACAAATGCGGTGTTGCCTTCCCCTGCAGGAGTGTCAGGGACACCAAGCTGACGGAGACCATGATGAGAGACAGACAGAGAGAGAGAGAGAGAGAGAATGGGGGGCTGACCAGTGAATATACCATCAGTAAGAATAACGACAAAAAATGCACGCAGATTTTCTTTTTGGGGTGTGGGTTTTTGGTCCCGCCATTCAAAAAGCCGTATTTCTATGTTCGAATTTTATGTATTGGAAAAAAGTTGATTGGTGTGTGTATGGCGATGTGAAATATTGTTGCTGTGTGTGTGTGTGTGTGTGTGTGTGTGTGTGTGTGTGTGTGTGTGTGTGTGTGTGTGTGTGTACCAATATATCGATGTGCCCTGTATGTTTATTCTTCATCTGTGTCTCTGTCCTTCTCTCTCCACAAATCCTTCTGACTTTAGATCTCTCACTGAATGTATTCTCTCTCTCTCTCTCTCTCTCTCTCTCTCTCTCTCTCTCTCTCTCTCTCTCTCTCTCTCTCTCTCATCATTTCCAAGTATTAACCTTCACCTGTCTATCTGTCTTCCAATCTGTCTACCTGCCTTCCTACCTGTCTACCTTTCACCGCGTTTTTCTGTTTTATGTCTGATATATTTTGACGTTGCGCTTCATTTTTCGTTTTTCCCTCCATTTTGGGCTACGGAACATTTTTTTTTTTTTTCAAATTTCTGCAAACCCTTTTTTATTCCCCCCCTGAATGTTGTGATCGATGTCCTGTAAAGCGTTTGTTGGTTTTCTTTTTGCTTTATAATCTGTCTTTTTATACTTTCCTGGTTTCTTTTTATTTAAGTTTTCTGAATCTTTTGTCTTAGTTTTCACTTTATTTTTTTTTTGCTCTGTCGTTTTTCTGTTGTTTCTCAGTTTTTTTTTTTTTTTTTTCTATTCTGTGTTTTCAATTTGTCATTGGTTTAACCCTCTATTGGTCCCGTTTTCTCTCCTGTTTTGTTCCAGTTTCCACCAGACATTTTATTCATCTGAGATTGAGAAGCAGAGCCTGAGAGTATTCCCACTGGAGCCATTAACCCTCTTGTGGTCGAGAAATATATATAGTCTGTTCCAGTTGCCGACAGACGATTTTATTCAGCTGTGAGTGAGTTATACGAACCGAAGAGTGTTTATATTTGGAAGGGGGTCGAGTTTTCCCTCTGGAATTTTGAATGTTTTTTTTTTTGTTTATGTTACTTCTTGACTATCTTCCTTTTCGTTTTCCATTTAGTTTATTTAGTTTTTCGTTATTCTTTATTTATTTTGGATTTTATAAGTCTCTTTTGTTACTGATTATATTTTAGGATTATTATGTTTGTTTATGTAATCTTGGAAATTTTAATGTCCGTTTATGTGACGTGATTGGGTGATTACACTGAAATCATCATAATGCTACAGGAGAGAGAGAGAGAGAGAGAGAGAGAGAGAGAGAGAGAGAGAGAGAGAGAGAGAGATGCAGGCAGGAGGAAGGTAGGGCGTGTGTGTGTGGGGGGGGGGTAATGAGGTAGGCAGAGTGTGAGGGGAAGGGGTAAGGATGGGGAGGCAATGTGTTTATAAACTGAGTGCATTTTCCCCCTCGCTGCCCAGCCAGTCTCGCCACACCACTCTATCCACACTCTTAGTACTCTTGCTACACACTGTCCTGTCCCCTTCCACGCATTTCCTCTCTCCACCAACGTGGCCGGAGTGAGAAGCGCTGGACTGGGGTAACTTTTCATGGAAAAACCTCTGGGAAACAGTGGGTGTTTGGTGGACGCAGAAATTTCCAGTAAATGGCTGAGGTTAAAAAAAAAAAAAAAAAAAAAAAAAACATAGAAAAGTATTTAGCTGAAAGAGTATAATATCATATCATGTCACCGTATTTCTATCCTATTTCACATTGATAGGTGGGATGGTGGGGATCAAAAATAGGAACAAGAGAATTATCGGTAGAGTGTAGAGGGAATTAGGCCATTCACTATTCAAGCCTCCAGAATTCTCAGTTGCACCTCACACACCAAGCCATCATAGTGCCTGTGGGATAGAGACCGTTCAGTTGACTGCCAAGTTAGCCCTCTCATGGTTTGTGCAGTTCTTTTTGATCCTCTGTACTCAGAACTATTCCACATGTAGGCCGTAACACCATGTATTTTCCTTCTATTCCACATCGACCCCAAAACACCATCTACTTTCCTTTCATTCCACATCAACCTCATAACACCATCTACTTTCCTTTCATTCCACATCAACCTCATAACACCATCTACTTTTCTTTCTTTCCACATCAACCCCATAACACCATCTACTTTCCTTCAATTCCACATCAGCACCATAACATCATCCATTTTTCTTCCTTGAGTCACGCTGTTCCCTACTTCCTTTACACTTGAAATCTTCCACCAATGTCTCTCTGGATTCATCGGCAATCACCCTTTTTTTTTTACATTAATTTTCAGACTTCTCCTCTCAGAACTATCCAGTCTTCAAAGATCCGGTTCAGTATTACCAGTCATCACATCATCACTAAGTTTAATATATTTTCACCGCCACCATTCTCGATCAGCTTCATCCCCGCATCCACAGTTCTTGTTTTGACTGCTTTGATAATGCCATCCAAGTCTGTGTTGAACAAATATTGGGTCATCCCACACGCTTATCTCACTCCAGTACTGATAGTGAACCATTCAGTGCATTCATTTACACAGAGAGTAAGCCAGCATGCTCTCATAATACCTCTACCTTCAACTGTCTACACCACACTACATGCTCATGACATATCACACCTATTCACTCTCTTTAGTAATGGCCGCTGCAATATTACTATCAAATGAGGGGGTACCTTGGATTGCCACCACCGGCAGGATAGGGCTGGCTCCACAGGGTCCTCCCGGTCGCCTTCAAGCGACTGTGCCGGCAGCGACTGTTGCTATTTCCGGGAATGCTCGTCAGCGAAGAGGTGAAAGTGCGGCCTTATTCTTCACCAACATCTGCGGCCTTACCACAAATTTAAACTCAGTTCATTTTTTCCTTCAGTCCATAACCCCTTTGGCCCTTTTCCTCACAGAACCACAAATCTCACCCTCTACCGATATATCTCCATTTTGTTTTCCCGGTTACCATCTCCTTACAAACTTCCGTAACAAGGGCGGCACCTGTTCTTATATCAAATCCCAATATGTAGTTGTCACTGTTTTAAACATCACTTCGTCCAGTTTTGATTACTCATTATATAAACTAAATTGTCAAAACATTACCAAATATATTTGTGTAGTTTATCATTCCCCCAATGCTTCTTCGGAACCCAGTGTATTTGATTCCATGTCCACACAGTTGAGTAACCTTAACCTTGCCCTTAGCACCGAAATTACCATTTTGGGTGATTTTAACATACATAATGTTGAATGGTTATTGCATTCTGCCAGGGCTGACGACGCTGGTCTAGAATGTGAGCTGTTTGCAGAATCGTTTAATTTCACCCAGCTGGTAAAGCAACCAACCAGAATACCTAATAATCCTTACCATAATGCCCATCTCTTGGATCTATTCTTGACAAATAATTAAGATCAGTACAGGATAGAGGTACTGTCACCACTTGGATCCTCTGACCACAATCTCATCAAAGCCTCATTAGTTAACCCTCCCACACCTCCCCGTTCTGAACCTGTTAGGGTGACCCGACGGCACTTTGATAGGGCAAACTGGGATAGATTTAGAAATTATCTTGCTGACATTCCATGGCAGTCTTTCTTCTCTAGTGATCCCAATTCTACCCAGTCCCACATTTGCGACTTAATACTAGCTGGTATGGATTTATTCATACCAAGTCAACAGCTTTCTAAAAGATCGAACTCTCCAAAAAGGTTTGATGGCAAGTGTGCCAGAGCAACAGCTCAGAAGTCATTAGCATATAACTCTTACATAAAATAAAGAACATCTGAATCACTCTCCCAATTTAAAATTGCTAGAAATCATGCAAAAGCTGTATTAAATCTATCTAAGTCAAACTTTCTTCAAAAGCAAGCATCAAAACTACTTAACAACCCTAATGACAATAGAATATTCTGGTCAACTCTTAATTCTTTCAATAATAACTTTAACAAGTCATCTTCCATTCCCCCACTAAAATCTTCAGATGGCAACATTACAAATGACCCATGTGGGAAAGCAGATATCTTTGCTAGTACCTTTGCCAGAAACTCAACCATAGACGATACCAGCCAGAATGTCCCAGTACTAGAACTTGACTCTCCCGAAATTGCCCCACTTAAAATACAGACAAGATACGTAAAATCCATCCTAGACAATTTACCTACCAACAAAGCTCCAGGCCCTGATGGAATTCCGCCAATTGTTTTGAAAAAGTGTTCCCCTGAACTTGCCTCTGTTCTAGCTTAGTTATTCAGACTATGCATACGTACTTCTTTATTCCCAAATTCATGGAAATAAGTCAATATCCACCCAGTTCCGAAGAAAGGAAGTTCCAATAGCTGTCACATCTTCTCTTGTTAAGGTATTTGAAACATTAATTAATAAGCACAAAGTTAAACATCTTGAATCCAACAACTTAATTAGTGATAGACAATATGGTTTTCGCCACGTAAGATCCACCATTGACATACTCAATCTCCTAACTCATACCATCCATCAATCAATTGATCTAACTAGAGAAACTCATGCAGTAGCTCTTGATATTTCTAAAGCTTTCGACAGAGTATGGCACCGTTCCCTGCTGTCCAAACTCCCTTGCTATGGACTAACGTCTTTTGTTTCTTTGATTTCTTAATATCTTAGTGACAGGAAAATAAGAGTAAAAGCAGATGATGTATATTCCAATTTCCACTCAGTTAACGCCGGCGTGCCGCAGGGATCAATTCTAGAGCCAGCCCTATTTCTGGTTCATATTAATGATCTCTTATCTGTCACCCACAATCCCATTCACTCATACGCAGATGACTCAACACTACATAGTTCATTCACACTCAGACATCCATTTACAAAGTCTAATATCTCTACCTCTCAACTCAGTACAGCCATCTCCATAAATCAAGATCTATCTACGATCAGTGAAGGGGACAAAGCAACCTTGTCTCTTTTAATGTTAGTAAAACTAAATATATACAATTTACTAATATACAGATATTGCCAGATTCGTATATTACCTTCAGTGCTACTAATATTCCCATTTCCAAAAGTATTGAAATTCTTGGCATCTCACTTAACAATGCCCTCAGCTGGACCTCTCATGTCAGATCACTTGCTAAATCCACCTCAAAGAAACTTGGATTACTGTGCAGAGTCCGTAACTTCTTCGCTGATGAGCAGTTAGCTATAATTTATAGGAGTCATGTGCGCTCTCAGCTCGAATATTGCTCACCCTTGTGGAATGGCTGTGGAGAGGTTGCATTAAAACAACTAGACAAAATTCAGAACAAAGCTGTTAGAATCATTAACAACCCTGCCATTACAAATAAACTACCTCCCCTGCAAGTAAGAAGGAATGTTGCCTCCCTTGCATTATTTTACAGAAATTTTTTTGGCAAATGCTCATACGAAGTTGCGTCCATGCTGCCACCTCTCCATGCCTTCCCTCGTGCTACACGGGCATCTGGTAGTGCTCATGACTGGAATGTCACGCAGCCATATTGCAGAACTTCTGCCTATCAGAATTCTTTCATTCCCCGAACTGCGTCTCTCTGGAACTCGCTTCCGCAGAGTTGTCTCCCTCCAATTTCAACCCACAGCTGTTCAAGTATAACTGTTACAGATATTTTATGAACAGAGGACACCAGTAATCTGGTGAATGGATTATTTTTGTTTTATTCATTTGTTTTTACTTCCTTCGTTCTGTTATTCAAAAAAAAAAAAAATCTGACATCCGTATACCAAAACACACATGAGTCTTTGCCATCAAAAAAACTCTTACAATATCTAGTAGTTTTTCTTCCACACCACACATACAGTATACAACACCTTCCATTATCCCTTCCTGTTCGCCCAGTCCCATAGTTTATCCAGATTAAACACACACACACACACACACACACACACACACACACACACACACACACACACACACACACACACACACACACACACACACACACACCTGGGCTCCAGTGCTCCCCTTTCTGCAAAGCATGTCATCCACATTATCTTCTGCCACTCCGGAATCTACCCTGTTCATCACTCACCAGGCATTCTGACATATGCCTCATTCCTTCATAATTATTCTTCTGGTTACCGTATGACAAGCTGATTATTCCCTTTACACAGTATTTATTGCCTTCTCTCCACTACATACTATCATTTCTGTATCTCATTCTATAACTGTTGCATTGCCTTTCTTCATCCATACCACATCTCTCATCAGTTTTGTCACTGGCATATTTTCAGACATCGGACTTCCTCCTTGTGAACCATCCAGCCCAATCACATGTACTGTACCACCTCTCTGCTTTTGTCGGTGACATTCTCAAAATTGAAAATACAGCAGAAATTATTACGGATAAGCCTTTTGCTGTCTGGGCTCAACAGATTATTTTACTCAGGCTACCACAAGACGATTTTGATTTGTTAAAAATTAAGTAGTCAAAGGGTAATGGTGTTTAAAATATCCTTTAGAATGCTGGAATATTCCTTACAAGAAAAAACTAATCCTGAGTTATCCTGAATATAATACGCGAATCCGTACATTGCAGCGAAGAAGCCAAGAAAGTGGAAATATTATTGAAATCTACATATTCCCTTCGTATAGTATATATTGTTACTGTGCTCCGATATCCCCTTCCCCCCCCTCCACACACACCGTACGCTTAATTCGTATGCAAGCACCTCATGCATGTCCCAGGCACAAGCACGTTCTATTGACGCTTCATATGCAAATACTTTCTGAATGCCCCTTTGGAAAGCATTGTTTATATCCGTATCTCACACAGAGCACCGTCATCGTACCCTCATTCATAGGTACAGTTGCCGACATAAATACTGAATCACATCATTACGACAAAAACAACGAAACAGCGCACAGTGACACGCAAAACCCTGTACACCTACCGCGGGAGCCTTAGGGAATTTCTCAACATGTTATATAAGAGGTTCATTGGTTTTGGACAAGGAGTCGAGTGATATTACTGCCCACAGGTGCTCAAGCAGGAGCCTGAATTAATTCATAAGGTTTGATGAATACAAGGCAGAAACTCAAACCAACCGAGACTTGCATTAGTCATAGTCATCCCTCCACCCCAATGACGCATTTTTGTGGTATATTTTTGATATATAAATACGAGTTTATTCACCTTTGGAAAGACTTTTCGAACTAGAGGGTTAGATAATAGCCTTCCTTAACCCCTTCACAAAAAGAGGATTCCCCAAAGCTACATAAATAAATCAATAAATAAAAAATAAATAATCTGAAGGTAGTAAAGATTGAATTTGAGAATACGTCTTTGGAGTGAAGGGCTTAGAGGACTTTGCTTGTGCTTTATCAGTTTTAAAGTTAATCATATACGGACAAAAGGGAAATAATTGATGCCGTGACTTTACTGCTGCCGGCAGTGACGAGGTAAGGTGTGATATACAAAAATTGCGTATGGGGACAATGGGGTAGATAGTGATATGAAGTACAAACAAAAAAGTATAAGGAAGGATGCTGTCTGACGTTCAAGGAGGGATGTAAAATGTTGGTAAGGATAATGCTGGCCAACTTTTCCTCGTGATGGTGCAGCTGTGATCAGTAGTTCCTTTACACCGCAGCCAAAATGACAGAGGCTGATGACATCTTGCTAACTAACCCCATACTACGAAGGCATCTTTGCATTAAATTATTGTTACGGGCAAACAGTTTTATTCAGTTCAAAAGAGACTTTTCAAAATGGAAGTTTTGGATACAGTCTTCAGTAACTACTTCAGTACCATGTCTTTCCAAAACTGAAGAAGGCCGTCCAGTGGTGGCACCACCAACCACAAAACAAATCATGGTAGCAACAGCAACCGTAACACAAGTTATCGTAGCAACAACAACCATAAAACAAGTCATGGTAGCAACACCAACCACAAAACAAGTCATGGTAGCAACAACAACCTCAAAACAAGTCATGGTAGCAACATCAGCCACAAAACAAGTCATCATAGCAACACCAACCACAAAACAAGTCATGGTAGCAACACCAACCACAAAACAAGTCATCATAGCTATAACAACCATAAAACAAGTAATCATAGCAACACCAACCACAAAACAAGTCATGGTAGCAACACCAACCACAAAACAAGTCATGGTAGCAACAACAACTATAAAACAAGTCATGGTAGCAACAACAACCACAAAACAAGTCATCGTATAGGCAAGGGATTGATCAGCAGTTATCGTCATGACTTGAAATTTCGCTTATTCAGTACTGAAGCGCTTGACCCGTAATGAAATAATTGACAGGAACTGTGCAGCAGCGGCCAGTTACACCGTCTATAAACTGTGTCAGATTCTATTGAGGTCTTGCTAAGGTGATCAGCAGGAATCAGAATTGCTGGAGCCTCGCATCATCAGTTTGGAATTCCCCAGAAGTGACTGTCCCCCTCCGTTTCTGTTTCCTCGATAATACCATACGACTCGTTTTCCCTGTCTTTGTCCTTTTCTTGTGGTGGTCTTTACGAATATACCTGCTGTCTGGTGGTAGGTGCTGATGACCATCATTCACTCACTTCATGTAGTGCTACCTACATCTTCCTTCGCCTTTATCACTTGTTTTTTTCTGTTTATTCCATTTTTCCTGATAGTATCCTTCTTTCTAATCTAGATAACTCTACACTGAATGACAAGCCTAATGATTTCCTCTTACCAAGGAAACCATTTATAACGCTAGGTGGTAACCTTATAACCAGATAATGGGGTGATGCAGAGCCCACTATGGTACCCCTGTTAACTGGGTGGAGAGATGCAAATGCGGTATTCATCCAGGAACAAAATCTCCACACTCTTCCCCACTCCTCGCCACTGCGAGGCGTTGTCTGCCTCAAGGGAACATGGGTTCACTGCACGGGACAGCCCTGCAGTTGATGGGTCGCCTCAGCCAGACAGACGGGGCTGCTCAACAACAACAACAATAACAGTCATTATCTTGCATGGGTGAACCGGGCTGTTGTAGGTGTTCCTCTTTCATGAGCTAATTTCTTTCTCTCTCACACACACACACACACACACACACACACACACACACACACACACACACACACACACACACACACACACACACACACACACACACCTAATCATTCTTCATGTCTACACACAGAGTCGAGGTGATAGGGGAGAGTATGGGTGGCGTGGAAGGGGTACTGGTACAGTTATTGCGGGCTTGTGGCCTTTCGTTCCTTCTTCTTCACATAAACACACACACACACACACACACACACACACACACACACCGAATAACAATCGTTTCCCTTTTCCATCCTCTTTACGCCTTTCGTCTTCTTCACGCTTTCCTCTTCCTTATTTATTCTTACGCCCCATTGCACTTAACACACACACACACACACACACACACACACACACACACACACACCTAATCATTCGCCCTTTCTACACACAGAGTCGTGGTGATGGGGAAGAGTATGGGCGGCGTGGAAGGGGTGCTGGTACACACACACACACACACACACACACACACACACACACACACACACACACACACACACACACACACACACACACACCTAATCATTCCCCCTGTCTACGCACAGAGTCGGGGTGATGGGGGAGAGTTTGGCTGGCGTGGTAGGGGTACTGGTACACACACACACACACACACACACACACACACACACACACACACACACACACACACACACACACACACACACACACACACACACACACACACACACACACACACCAAATCATTCCCCCTATCTACACACAGAGTCGGGGTGATGGGGGAGAGTATGGGTGGCGTGGAAGGGGTACTGGCAGGGGACGACAATGCCACTGAATACAACTTCACCTTCAGTGACGAGGTGTACCTCGTCATTAAGGACCCCAACGACCTGCATCACCCCTAGAAGGTGGGCCACAGACAGAGAGAGAGAGAGATAGACTAATCATTCATGCACACTCATAAGAGAGAGAGAGAGAGAGAGAGAGAGAGAGAGAGACTAATCATTCATGCACACTCATAAGAGAGAGAGAGAGACTAATCGTTCATGTACACTCATAAGAGAGAGAGAGAGAGAGAGAGAGAGAGAGAGAGAGAGAGAGAGAGAGAGAGAGAGACTAATCGTTCATACACACTCATAATTTTAACTGTCAGTCCAACTGTATACTGTGATTTGTGCAGTCTGATGTGTTTCTTCACTTTCCATCTGGTAATGTGCCCACAGGATACTTATTCGTGCTGCACACGCCACAGAAATACAGCAGTCACATGCTGCAACCTGCATATTCGATTCAAATAGCGCGATTGGACCGACAGTTATAATTGTGCTTGTGCACGTCTCCTATAAACAAACGCTCCCTCCCAGAATGAATGGTGTGGAGGCGCAGATCCAGATTGTGTAAACCATATTTTGAATATGGAGTGATATTTAGAAATTGTGCGTCGGAACGTTTTGGTCTGTTAAAAAGATATAGCACACCTTAGTCACCTAATTGACTTTTTCTATTTTAATTTTGCTATTGATAGACAATTTCATTCGACACTGGAGGGATCTCCCTGATTGTAAATGGATTCGTCAAGGCTATGCTCAATCCCTGTAGAAAAAAAAAATGTCAAACTGAACCAGACGGTATATAAATAGCTAAAGTATACAAATGCGTTGACTGACCGAAGGTTTTAACTGTCATTAACCAGTCTTGTCTTCCCTCCCGGTCCAGTTCATCCCGTTCTTCTACCTGCACATCACCACCTACTTCGTCACCCTCGTCTTCGGCATCATGGGTAACGTGGCCGTCATCGTACTCATAGCTGGTGAGTAAGGCATGATGGAGGGATGCACCTGGGTAAGAACAAATATAGGTAGGTGAATGAGAAAGTCACTTACGTGGCTGTCTTACTTTCATATTCCTGACTTACCTTGCAGCTGCACACACTTATATCCCCTGTACTAATGAGCAGTAAGTTGCTGCTGCTGCTGCTGATGATGATGATGATGCTATTGATGATGATGATGATGATGATGTTCATGATGATGATGATGACGGTGATGATGTATGATGATGACTCTTCCATACTCCTCGTTTACTCACGTGGCTGAAGAACTCACTTTCATTATCTGAACTTATTTATTTGCCTCTTTTACTCATTTCCACCTCATCTACAAAGAGCAGGAGATATAGGTTTGATGATGATGTTGATGTTGATGATAGTGATGAGCTGTACGCATATCTTACTAATTTGGCTATTTTACTCCCTTTCGCCACGTGTTTTAGTAGGAAATAGGTTTAGGATGATGATTCTGAATCACTTGTACATTTTCTCAGTCTGTTATAATACGTATTCATTTTTTCATTCATTCTCTTATCATTCTAATCCGTCCCTCACACGATGCGGCGTCAGACAGTAAATAGACATCCACAGATCCCATGTAATTTTCTGCCCTTATCAGTTACTCCATCACTTTCCGTGTCTGTCATCCTCCCAATTAGCGCCCCCATTCACTCCCAATCACCCACACACTCAATACCACTTGGTTCCAATACCTGTTGTGTCCTCTTCCCACTCCCCTGTCACCTCTCCTCTCACGGTCTCATTCACCCTTTATTATACTCATTCAGGCTCTCCCCTACTCAGTTATTCAGTTCATTCGTCCATTCCTTGTATTTACTTACTCATGAGGCTTACTCCATTCATTCTGCGGTAATAGTAAGTTCAGCCGCAAAGCCCAATTCAGTATATTACACAAACCAAGTCTGAGAAAACTTAACAGTGAAAGCCATACTTTGAACGTAACCTTATTGCCCTTTGGTCCTAAGTTTGACAAGGAGGGAAAGCAGAAGTATGTGGCTTCCAAGGTTAGGTTAGATTGTTAGATCTATTAGATTTGGTCTTTACAATATCCTAAAATAAGTAGGTCTGTCTCTGTTATGTCCTAGAATCAGGCTGCAAAGTTAAGCTTAATAATTACCCTTCCTGCGACTTACTATATTAATTCACTTTCTTAACTTTTCCATGCGTCATTTCATTTATCATCACGCTTTACTTATCAGTCTACTCATTCACCTACCTTCTTCACTGATCCACACACTTCAGATATCTACCTACACCACTCATCTATCCCCCAACTCATTCATTTCCATTCATCCAGAAATCCCCCCATACTTTAGCCATCAACCCTCTCTACTTTCCCTTATCCACTACGCATATCCATCTTCTCCTGTCCACCTGCACAACTTCTCCACTTACTCTGTGTCTCTCACTCCTCCATACATCCACCCTTTTCACCTACTCATCCACACTTCTCACCCACCCATTTGCTCATTCTCCCCACCCTTTCATCCATCCTCCCATACCATGATACCACACACTTGTTTTACTCATCCACTTATTTAAGTCATCCACCCACACAACCTGCCCATGATACCACGCACTTGCTTTACTCATCCACTTATTTAAGTCATCCACCTACACAACCTGCCCACCTACGCTATTGTTCCCGTCTTCCACATATCCATCCCTTTTGGCTTGTCCATCTACATCATTTATCCACCCTCCCACTTTAATATCCCACTTCCTCCACCTATCCACATACGCCATCCACTCTCCTACTTTTTCGGGCCATGATTATTTTCTGAGACTTGACCCCTGTGTATCCTCCTTTCCTCCTGTCCCTCCTTCCTTCTCTTCTTACCTCATTATGTCACTCCCTTTCATCGTAGCTCACAGTTCCACCCTCTCGCATTTACTCCCTCATAACACACACACACACACACACACACACACACACACACATCGCACTTCCCAGGCCCTTTGTGTCACTCTTGTGTCCCTCCTCCATTGCACTCATCCTTACTGAATTCACACTCATTCCTCTCCACTCACTCCCGCTTCCCCTTTCCCGACTCCCCATACTTCTTTAACCCTCCCCAGTCCTCACCCGACCCCCCCCCCCCCCGTCAAAGAGCCAGTATCATTCATTTCCCCCCTCACCAGCATCTCACGCATTTTTATTTTTCTAACTCATTTCCACCTTTACTTTTTCTTTCACCCTCTCGCTTATACATCCTCTCATTATTTAACCGTTTGCTCCCCTCTATCACCACAATGCCTCTCACTCCCCTTTCCTCCTCCTTCTCATATCGCCCTCTCACCCCACTCCCTCATTCACTCATATTCCAGTTCCCCTCTGACCCCTCTCTTTCGCCTCCCTCTCATCCTACTGCCTCTTTGATCCCTTCCTTCCACCCCATACATTCACCCTCCTGACACCGTCCCTTTCCCTCCCTCACACACCCATTTCGCATCATCATCCCGCCCCTTTTTTTCATTTTGTCACTCCCTCTTGTACTTCCTCCCGCACACCCATCTTTCCCTCCCCTCTCTCCTCCCATGTCATCCCTCTTGTTCTATCACATCCTTCCTCCTCACCCCCTTTGCCACCCTCTCTCCTGTCCTCTGCCCAGGCGACCGTAAGTTCCACAACACCACCACCATGTTCCTGGTATCACTCACCCCTCACCCCTCTGCCCAGGTGACCGTAACTCCCACAACACCACCAACATGTTCCTGGTATCACTCACCCCTCACCACTCTGCCCAGGCGACCACAAGTCCCGCAACACCACCAACGTGTTTCTCGTATCACTCTCAGTGGCGGACCTGCTCATGCTGCTACTCTGCGTCCCCCTCAAAATCGTACATTTCTTCGTGGTGCTTTGGGACTCCGGCGGTGCCGCCTGTAAGATTGCCAACTACGTCATGATGCTCTCCTTCACCAGCAGCATCCTCAACCTTACCGCCATCAGTCTAGAAAGGTAACGGGGCTTGAGAGGGAACAGTACTTGAAAGGAAATCCAAATGACAGTATTTTTCACAGTGCGTGATGCTCTCCTTTACCACCAGTGTCCTCAACCTTACCGCCGTCAGTCTAGAGAGGTATGACAAGGCAAGGAAGGGAAGACTATGTGAGAGGAAATAACCATATCCTTCAGTAGTATAGTCGCGGCGCACGACTCTGAGGTTGTCATTATCGTACCCTGGCAACCTACCATTCAATAGTGCGTCCCATTTCGTATCATATTATACACAGATTATATTATTATGCACGAACATGTTATACACGAATATTGTTATACACGAACATATTACACACGAATCACATGCGTCTCATATCATACACGAAATCAGACGCACTTTTGAATGGTAGGTTGCCAGGGCACGATAATAACAACCTCAGAGTTGCGTGCCACGACTATAGTAGAATAGTCAAGTGTCAGAATTTATCCGTCTGATTCATGAACAGTATATTTTTCATCACCATCGTCCTCATCTCAGTCTCATGCCCATCAGTCTCGACAAGTGAGAAGCTAATATTTTTCATCCTTTGTAGACGCGAAATATTTCAGGTTACAGTATTTTTTTCAGTTTGATAAGTTTTCCTTCACGAAACTGCTTGCCAAATTTTATGGTTCGTATTGTTGAAAGGTACAGTCATAAGAAAAACTATCGGTACCCTTCAGAGCTATGCACTATGACACAACGACGAAGTGTTGTGGAATAACGTGACAGGAAAGTTTGTACCTCAAACCCGTCAATGTCGGTTATGTGAGACAGATATTAGAATTTGTGCTAGAGGTAATAAAAACTAATTCGATCGTTTGGCCTTTGTGCATACAGACAATACGCTTTATTATCTGTCACCGAATTCATTAAATAAAAATATAACCGAATGGTATAAAGTCGGCAACACACATGCAGACGGGCAATGAGTATGTGCACCCATGCCAGACGTATGATAGTACTTCTGCCGATACATGCCAAGTTAGTATAATTTCAGCGTAATAATTATCTGTATTTCTTTCTGCATATAATAAATGTTGAGTAGAGGGAAAATAATAATACACGTACAGTCTCATTGCTTTAATACTTTGTATACCCACCTCCTGCGTCCAAAACAGCCTCTAGACGTCTGAAGCATCCATCTGAAGCATTTAACCACCCATCTAAAGCAAACAAATGAACTCGTGCACCCCTCCCAGACTATGATAAAAAAAAAAAAAAAAAAACAGTCGATGCCTATTGATTTAATACCCTCCAAAATAATTTATCTGTTGTATTCTATAGATAATAAGTGTTGCATAGTAGGAAAATAATAAACCTGCTAAGTTTCATTATTAATCCCCGGTGGGACGCTCAGGGTAACGCAAACACGTCCGATATATTTCCCCGCCATATGGCTCATTCTTGCTCATTATTCCAACTCTTATAATGGGATTGTGATATGGCAACACTAGATAGGGGAGGGGCGTACAGCAAGGACCCGCCCACATAGTTCAGCTAACGTTCGTTTTGCATCGAACATTCCTGGGGTAACGATATTTTTTCTTACGACTTTACGTGCGCGAGAGAAAAATGCTATTTTGGAGGAGCGATCTACAGTATTTGATTTACTTTTCCAATTTATTATTTGAATTCTGCATGATGATTTTTCTTCCTTCTCTACCTGTGTCCTTCATTTTAAGGCCGTCAGTGTAGAAAGGTGTGTGACAGTTGATGCACAGGAAGATGAGGAATATCAGTGTTCTTTAGTAGAGGTGGGATATGTTTTTTCATTGCGGTACTTTTCGTGTACATATCGTTTTTCCTTCACTACGAGTCCTCTGTCATTCGATCATTTATATACAGGGGTGAGTAAGCGAGAGGGGATACTACATGAAAAACAGTGCTAATGGCGCTCGGTGAATTATACTGGAAAATATTGTATTTCGTTACGTGTATCTTGAAAGAAATACGTGGTAGGAAGTGGATGTGTAGGTGTTCTCAGTGCGAGAGATCAGAGTTTGGTAAGTGCCTTTACTATTATTTACTGATGCTCCTGTATCGTTATGTGAAGAGGAGTTTGAGTAGCATAGCCTGGTGAATCAGTTTTAAGTTGCGTAAGTAACGAAATTTAAAGGTGATTGGAGCAAAGAACTCGTAGACAGAAGGAAGAGTAAAGAATGAAGGAAAGAAAGGAGAGGAAAAAAGGAAGTAAGAGAGGAAAGGCCAGTCATCCGAGAGCAGCACTACATTGAGTGAGTGGATGATGACCGCCCCCACCTACCACGAAAGAATGGAATTACCTTCAAAGATTTAGGTACTGTGAAGAACAAGGACAGAATTTAGATAATGAACTGCAAGCAAGGGTACAACAGGGAAGAAAGGATGTTGGTTCACTGAGAGCAGTGACAAAGAATATGGAAGTGAACATGGAGGTAAAGAAGTCTGCATGATTGCATTGCGATTTAACACGTGGAAGAGAAGACTGGAATCTGTGAGGACACAAGTCAAGAGTGACAGAAGTGAAATTTAGTTATTTAAAAGGAACAGACAGCCAAATGAGGAATGAGGGAAAGTTGTAGTGTCCAATGTGGATATGATGGACAGTATTGGGAGTAGTTGCTTGATATTTTTGTCCATGTGAAGAGAATGAAGCGTGAGAGATTAACGAGGAGAGTGCATGTGTGTGAGGTGCAGGGAGAGAGGAGGAGCAAATGATCAAACGTGAGATGCAGGGATGGGGTGGAGAGGTATATGAGAGAAGAGCGTGTGAGCTGGAGAATGGGCAGCCTGATAACCGAGGACAGGGTGACACAGAATCGATTGGTTGTGGCCATTCCTTCCGGGATTAAGGCGGCGGGCTGTAGATAGATAGTATTTTTGTTTCAGGGGGAGGGTCGGTGTGCGATGAATTATGATCTAGTGGAGTGATTCCTTTGGTGA
Source organism: Coenobita brevimanus (assembly GCF_032717465.1). Taxonomy (NCBI): domain Eukaryota; kingdom Metazoa; phylum Arthropoda; class Malacostraca; order Decapoda; family Coenobitidae; genus Coenobita; species Coenobita brevimanus. The sequence goes on along the minus strand of NC_137016.1, from coordinate 23,103,530 downwards.
GTTCTCTATCCATTGTAAGTGGGCTAAGTGTAGAATTTACACCAGATAGCAGAAAGTATAACAACGTCCTTTCTATTTATCGTAACCTGCACAAGACACCATCCTTCACACACTATTTCGATGTATCTTTCCACCTCATTCATCCTTCTGCTCATTCACTCATTGACCTGGCTTAACAAACACCAGCCAACAGGAAGATGGGAAGCTGGAACAGAAACATATTGACATGTATCTCCCCCCCCTCCTCTTTCAGTTGTGTCTGTGTTGTTTCCTTGTTTGTGTGTGTGTGTGTGTGTGTGTGTGTGTGTGTGTGTGTGTGTGTGTGTGTGTGTGTGTGTGTGTGTTTTAAAGGAGTGATGGAGGAGAGTAGTTGTAAGCGTGTCCTAAATCAGTAGATCCTGGACTTAAAAAGTTAACTTAAAAACATTGTCATGGATCGGTGTAAAATATAGTTTAAAGAAGGTAAAAGAGGACTGGATAACTAAATTACAAAATACTGAAATGCGTCTTGATATCTTAAAGACAACACGATCCAGTGTGTAGGGAATATGTAGAAACAATGCAACAAAGCACAATATTTTGCCGCAGTTCAGTGGAAGCTCGAAGATACTAAGATGGCTTAAACTTAGTTTCGCAGCTCGCCTGTTCGCTATATTGAACTGTGAATGTAATGTCTTGATAATAAAAGAAAAGTGATTATCAAAAGACCCATTGTAATTCCTGGATTTGGAAATAATCCTTTTCAACATGCTGAGAGTATTGGTTAATTCAGTTCCATTAGACTAAAACTCAGCGCAGCTTATATCAGACTAGTCGAGTATGTAAGTCTTAATCTGATGTGAAGTCCATAAAATCTTCACTTGAAATCGTTCAAACTCTGCCAAGGCGCCCACTGATGGTAATTGATGCTACTTTTTTTTTCTTCCCCAGCCTTATGAGTTTATGGATCAGTTATCATTATTTACCCCAGATTTTTAGTTATCAACACGTTAATGAAGGTTTTGCATGTAAAAGTCCACCGGATTCATTAACTTACTTTGTGCGATTGTGTGGATAATAATACATTTTGTAATAACCCTTCGTTTGTACATCATCCTCCCATTCATCGTTGTGAAACTTGTCACATTAAATACTCGTGGGTTCACTGCGACTCACTCTCAGTTGAATAAAATCGTCTGGCGATTGTTGGAATATAATGCCAAAGTTGTTCTGGACATGAGAGGGTCAGTGGTATCGGTATTAACACTGTCAGCCTTCTGTGACTCATAGCATTAATACTGTCAGCCTTCCACGACTCATTCTCAGCTGAATACAATCCTGTGGCATCAGCAGGAATGTAATGCTAGAGTTGTCCCTGCCATGAATGGGTTAAGTATGGCAGGACAAGTGCCTATCAAGGATAAAGTGAAGAGGACGCTTCCACATAGACCCGGTATATTGATAGGGAGGCGAGGGAAGGGGACAGAAAGGTAAAAACAACGAAAACAATGAAAAGAATGAAAAAAAAATAAGAAAGAGAAAAAAAGTGGAGGATAAAGGGTTCTTTCGAAAAATTTAATTAACGCTAGGTAGAGTAATCCGTCATATAATACATGTTATTAACTGTGTGTTATATCCTTTTAGGAGGACAGATGGATGGTTACCAGGCAATAATAATAATGATAAGAAGAAGAAGGAATTTGGAACTAAAAATGGAAAGGACTGAAGGAAGAGTGAGTGGAGTGAGTAAAAATGGAAGAGATGGAGAAGAGGATTGGGTGGGGGAAGAGGAGGCAAGGTGAAGAAGAGTAGGAGTGAGAGACTGAGGTAAGAGGAAGAATGTGGGGAGGGGGATGGAGAAGAGCAAGAATATCGGGAATGAGAAATGAAGAAGAAGTTAAGAGGAAGAAGCAGAATAAAAGGAAAAGAACTGAGAGAAAAGGAAAAAAAGAGATATATTAAAAGTCGAAAGAAAAAAAGACGAAGTAGGAAAGAAGGGAAGAGTAATAGAAAAGAAATACAAAGAGATTCCTGGATGACGGGAATGGAAAGAGAGAGAGAGAGAGAGAGAGAGAGATGGACGCAGGGTAAACTGTTGTTATTCTGTTGGGAAATAAAATTGTATTAGTCTCTCTCACTCTCTCTCTCTCTCTCTCTCTCTCTCTGGTATAAATTTAAAGGGTGGCTTGGCGGGGCGAGAAAGTAGGCATCTCACAAAAACACTGGACCCGAGAAATTCTCTTTTTTCTTCCAGTCCTTTTCTTTCTCGCTCTTCCTCTTCATGTATTTATTAATCTGTCTTTTATTATTATTATTATTATTATTATTATTTCTCATCGTGTTCCGTTCCTTCCTTCCTTCCTTCCTTCCTCCCTCCCTCCCTCCCTCCCTCCTCCTCCTCCTCCTCCTCCTCCTCCTCCTCCTCCTCCTCTTCCTCCTCCTCCTCCTCTTCTTCTTCTTCTTCTTCTTCGTCTTCCTCTTCTTCTCTCTTCGTCTTATTATTATTTATTGATTGATTGATTGATTTATTATTATTACAGTAATATTATTATTAGGTGTAGTGGTAGTAGGTGTAGGCGTTTTAGTCTCTTTTACTTTTTGTACCACAAAGTTGCCTCAACCCCTTCACTTGGATGATGTTTGTTTTAGATCATTCCTACCATCACTCGAGGATTTCTTTCTGCTGTACTAAGAATGAATGGTAATAATGAAAGGATTTATTAGATTTTATCTAACTCCTGTGGTGTGTGTGTGTGTGTGTGTGTGTGTGTGTGTGTGTGTGTGTGTGTGTGTGAACAAAATAGCACAAATACAGCTGGTTCGATTTAGACCAGACATATTGCAAGGGTTGATGTTTTTCCCATGAGTCACTTTTTTCAGAACAATTAGTCAAAGGTCAAGAAAGGTCAACTTAAACAGTTTGGATCCAATTTAAGTCAGATTTGATGGACATGTTGAGAGTAAGACACGGATGAATTGGTTCGATTCTGGAACTTGTCAGCCAAAAGCTTGGGTCGTTCGACCCTTTCGTTTAGACTGGATGTGATCAAAGCTTGGTGTAATGGCCGAAGGGTAGGCAAGGATGAGAAGTTTTGATTTTGTGAACAAGAGTCCAAAGGTCATGGTTGCAGAGCAAGGCCAGCTCAGTTTTGATCCGTTTTCGACCAGACTTGGTAGAAGGGTTGAGGGTCAGGCCGGGATGATTTTTTTTTTTTTTCTTTTTTTGAGTCCAGTCGGTCCAACGTTCAAGTCACAGTGCAAACCCAAATGTTCGTCCCTTTAACCAGTTGTAGGGCGGGGACACTGCACTTTTTGAATGCTCCCTCTTGACCCTCTCGTGTTCTTCGGTGACATCAGTACACTTTCCTAGTATACATTCCTATTCATTCTCCATCCCCGTCTCCGAAAGGAAGATGGTGGATTACAAAAGGCCACTTTCATCCCCCAGGCGACCGAGTTGATGTGTTGTTAAATCTAGGGTCACAACTAACTCTTCCATTTCTCTTGGTTTCTTCACTGTGTAGTGTTAGGAAGGGCTAATATAAGTTTTATTTCCTGCTCACCTCTGCCTAATTGTGTTGTTAGCTGTGTCTGGTGTGGGCATAACGGTGGCGCTTACAGTAGGCAGCGGTTCACCCTAAATACCCTGGCTTCCCTGAGCGTCATTACTAAACACTGCCTGGTGTGACGCGAAGGGAGAGGAGGGAATGGGGAAGAGAGAGAGAGAGAGAGAGAGAGAGAGAGAGAGAGAGAGAGAGAGAGAGAGATGGGAGGAGAAGCTAATGAGGGGGAGAGTGAGAGAAAAAGGGGTGCAGAAAGTAGGACGATAAAAGAAAGAAGGAAATAGAAAAGGGAAGAGGAAGAGAGGGGAGAGGATATAGAAAGTGACGAGAACAACAATGAGAAATATGTGAAAAATACAAAAGCGTAGGCTAAAGGAAAAAACGACTTTGAAGGGATGTAAAAGAAAACGAGATGTGCTTCAGAAGAACAGGTAATCGAGTTCCGGGAGAAAAGTACTGTAATAACGCCTGAAGGAGAGGAAGGAGAAGACTCAGATACGGAGAAGAACAGATATGCCTTGAGGAAGAGATGCAAGATGAAAGCAAAGAAGGGGTCAAGGAAAGAACAAATGATTAATTCAAGCAATGGAAAAACAACATAATGTAAGTGAAGGAAAAAATATAGTAAAAGCAGAAGGGAATGAAAGAGGACGGTAAAACAGAAGAGAAGGAAACAAGACAGTAAGTAGAAAAGCAGGAGAGAAGAGAATAATGAAGATAACACAAGCACAGCAAAACTCTGCACTCCCGCTCCACAGCAGTTCACTGTATGAAACCTAGAGGCTGGCAGCACACATGGATAATACCACAGTTGGACCACACACCTTTGAAAGCGGCACTTACCCCTGCAGTACTCTAAGGAGGAAAAATCATTTACCAGGAAGCGATCCCCCAGGGGTTTTACCCTGGCTAAAACATGGTGGAGATAGAGGTCTGCCTCTTTGAAAATTTCGTTCCCCTCCCACTACCCCCCACCCCCCACCCAAAAAAAGAGAAAAATGCATACTGGCATTGTCCTGACTCCTCACGAGGGTTCCTAAAATCTGGTGTGAGTGGAATTCTGCTACTGTTTGTAATTTCCTTTTGTGTAGGTAAAAGAAACTATGGTTATGCATAGGCTACTTACCTGTGACCTGGTGCAGTTGAAGATCTACCATTGCACAAAATTTTGCACTTCGAGTTAATAAACTGAAGTTGCTCTTTCCTGCTCCCCCTCCCCCTCTTAGAGGCAGAGGACACCCACCCTGCCAAGAATCTAATCTGGGTGGAGGTCTACACTCCAATTTTCGATTTCCTTGGCACCCCAGATTCTCTCGTTTTCCCAAATAACCACTTCCTCCTCCTCCATTCTGGAGAAATAGTGTGCTTCACCCTTTCTTTGGACTGGGTAACGTAACGACAGAGCAGAATTATTCATAATAATATTTAATTGCAATGGAGACTTGTGGTAGGTGGGGGCGCTCACCATCCACTCACTCGATGTAGTGCTACTCTCGGGTGTCTGCCCTTTCCTCTCCTCCATCCTTCTTTCCTTCCATCCTCTTCTTTCTTTCCTTCATTCTTTCCTCCTCCTTCGAACTATGGGTGACTTTACACTCCCTCTTTTGTCTTTCTTTCCTTCATTCTTTCCCCTTCCTTCTGCCTATGGGTGACTCTACACTGAGTGACAAACCAAATGGTTTCCTGTACACCAGGAAACCATTTACTACGCTGGGTGGTAATCATATAATCAAATTATGACGCCTGGTGTCTTAATGGGTAATTAAGGTGCTCCAATCGGATTGAGCCGGTGCAGGTTTATATCCAAGGGATGGTTGGGATTTATTTATTATTTTTTTTTTTATGTGTCCAACTCTGGGCATAGGCTTCACAGCCTACTATCAAGGCCCAGCAGTCCTCCTACATACCATACACCTCTACATGTCACCACTTCGGCGCTAACACCCACCGTCCATATTGAATACATGGTAGAGCTGTCTCATACAGGACTGGTGTATTGGTATTAGCGGGGGTATTTTTACGGCATGTCGGCGGGTCTTCTGGTAGATAAGTAAAGCCTGATTTAATGAAATTCAAATCCTTAAACTGTTCCCTGCCCCAGCCGGGATTCGAACCTGGGTCCGTTAGGACTGCAGGCCACCTCTCTACCGATTGAGCCACAGCCTCCCCCACGTAATGCCGCTCAGGGATGAGTGAGGCTGGTCACTCTTATCTTAAATGTCAGGACCAACTTGCCTAGCCGCGGCCTCCTACACTTCTCATGGGGCAACATAGGATTGGATGATGAATGAAAAAAAAAATGCAATGGAGACTTGTTTGTCGTATAAATTGGCTTTGATCTTTTATGAATACGGACCCAGGTGTTCCGTCCATCATTATTTTTTTTATTTCTTATTTTTTCTTCACCTCCCTCCCTCCCTCCCTCTGTCAACTCATTACACACTCGCCTCTCTTACTACCTGCTAGTCTCTTCTTATCTTCACTCACTCACTCATCATATCTTTATAATTTTTTCCTCGTCTTTCTATTCTCCTTCATCCCCCCTGCTTCTCCCTCCTTCCCCCAGTTTCTCCCTTCTCCCTTCTTCTCCCTCTTTCGACCTCCAGTCCCCTCCACCATCATTCTTTCCACCTCCTTCCTTTTCCTGCACCGTAAGTTGTTTTTAGGCTAACCAGTTACAGTAATTAGTCAGTCAATCCTTTTCCTCCTTTTTCTTCTCCGTCCACGTCCCTCCATCTCATACTCTCTCCATCTTCCTTCATTTCCTCTACACCTTGCCTCTTCCCACACAGATCCTAGACCGTCTCTCACAAAGGATGCTCTAATCTGATGGGATTGTGATAACTGAGTGGGAGTGCATTGATGAGAGCGGTAGTAGGGTGAGTGGCGGAGAGTGGGTTAAGGTGCATGGAAGGGGGATGGAATTGTGATTATAAATGAGTGGAAGGTTGCTAATGAGAGGGTTAGTGGGGTGTGTGGAGTAGGAGTAGACTGGGGGAGGACAGTGATGGAAAAGAACAGAAAACAGGAGTAAAATCGTGGTTAAAGAGAAAATGGAGGTATCTTTAGAGTGAGTGATGGAAGTGGTAGCATGGCAATGAAAGGTGGGGTACGAGTGGTGAATGGGATAGTGGAGAGGTAGTGATGGAAGGGGGAGTAGAAGGAGTGGTGGATACGTTAGTGGAGAGGTTAGTGATGGAAGAGACGGTTAAGAGCAACAGTGGTGGAGTTGGTAATACGGTACATGTAACAAAGCTGGGAGAGTAGTTTGGGAAAAAGGGTTGGGAGGAATGTCGGAAATCGGGCTGGATGAATCAGGGAAGGCTGGTGATGTGAGGCAAGTGGTCTGAGCCTCTCATGTCAAAATTAACTCTAAGGCTCCTCTGACTCACTCTCGACTGATTAAAATGGTCTGGCTTTAGCTGGAGTCGTCCACTAGAATTGTCCCACCTTGAGCGTGTTAATGGTGACTGCACGAGTATTTAAAGTCCAGGCTCCTCTGATGTACTCTCAACTAAATGTAATTGTTTGGAGTTCGGTGGAATTGAATAAACTGTTTTTCCCGAATATTATAACATTTAATATTCTGTGAAGTGAACCTGTTACGTCCAGCACTGTATGAATTATGGTCAAAGTATATGCCAGGAAAAGTTGACACGTTAATTCAGAAGACTTGAATTAATATCACTGAGGCTGTGGGTCGCAGCACAGCGTTCTCGGAAGTTGGCCTAATTCTGAAAGGACATAGATGTAAAAAATAAAAAATAAAAAAATAAAAAAGTTATTCCTGAAATTGCCCAAGCCACCTGTTGTGATCGTGAAATATTTCTTGACAAACTTTAATACAGGGCGGTCACGTAATATAAAATTAGCAGTGTATATTTACCTGAAACCTACGAGAGTGATATTTCCCAGTACCAGATTAGCTATGAAAAGTTCTTATGCCTTTCATTCCTGTGCTGGAGGTTCATTTGGTGCATCAATGAAGTCACTTGCTTGTGCGTCAACAAGGCCGTGCAGGGATGTGGCACCCTTGTATTGGCACAGCACTTAGGCCCTTAGTCTGTTGGCCAGTGAGGCCCTGTAGCACCTCCTCATTTAAAGTTTATTTCTGTAAAGGATACGTTAATATTCTCCTTCATGATATTTATACAAATTCTGTCGATATTAAATGCTATTGAGTAATACAGAGGTAAATATGAAGGTGTACTGTGAGAGAGAAATCACATAGGAAAATGTGTTAAACAGCCGCTCAACCCAACGAGAGTAAGATGCTTAGTTGTATCAGCGTTATGAGACAGTTTAAAGCATGTGTTGTGTTGGTTATCGATGTATATTTTGTTATCACTGATCTTCACAGTTCAGTCTCAAACAATTGCGTACTTTCAGTCAGTAATGGTGGGGTGCTGATTCTATGAGGGTGGCGGGGATGAAAGGGAGAGTGAAAGTGATTGTCGCCACTGATGGACCTATCGCAGTTACCGCCCCAGGGAGCACTGGGAGGAGGGTGTGGGTGAGAAGGTAGTGTGTTTGTGGGTTGGAGGGAGAGTAGAGAGAGGAGCTTTTGGATGGAAAGGAGGGAAACGGGGAAGGGTTATGACGGTGATGAAGGAGGGGGGAATGTGTAGGAAGGAGTGAAAGAAGGGAGAGTTAGAAGAGAGAAAAGGGAGGGTAAGGAAGGATACGTGAGAAGAGGGAGGGCAAAGAGGGATGTATACAGGAGAGAGAGAGAGAGAGAGAGAGAGAGAGAGAGAGAAGGAAAGGAAGGAGAGAAATGTGTGGGAAAGGAGAATGTAAGTAGGGAGTATGGCGGAAGGAGAAAGGGTAGGGAAAATAAGGAAATGAAGATGTAGGAAGAAGGAAGTTTGATGGGAAGGGGAAGGTATGGAAAGGAAGGGTCAGAAGGAAGGTGTTACGTTTTTGAATGATACTGATAGTCTTAGAGATTTCATTGGGTTGAGATTAAAGGAAGGCGACCTCTGACCTCGCTGACTGAGGCGAGGCAAAAGGGAAGTGGATGGGAACTGGGTGATTTTTGCTTAACTCGTACGTCTATAAAGATCCTTTGTTGTGTGCTGTATACTGTAGAGTCATCTTTGGGACACCTAATAATCAGTTTTTTTCTTTTTAAATCAAGGCGAAGATGCTCTTGACAGGTTGGTGATAATCGGCTGAATGCAACATCACTTCATACTCTCTTTACTCGTTAGAATTATTAATTGACAGCATATATCTGAGGGGGAAATTTGGGTTAGTAAATGTTATTCGGACATGTCGCATTCAGCCAGTCATCACCAGCCTGTCAAGTGCATTTTCGTCTTAATAAAAAAAAAAAAAGAAACTGATTATAGTTTTACTGACTGCAAATATTCACTGTTGGTCGTTCTAAGACTTAATATATGTATACTTAATAATGTATTACACTTTCCTTCCAACCAGCCGTGTGTGTGTGTGTGTGTGTGTGTGTGTGTGTGTGTGTGTGTGTGTGTGTGTGTGTGTGTGTGTGTGTGTGTGTGTGTGTGTGTGTCAGATACGTATAGATGTATAACACATGCTAAGGAGGGAAGTGTGGAGGAAGGACGGAGGGAAGAGAAAGTGACAAGGGAAGAGAATAGTGAAGAGAGAGTGGAGAGAGAGCAGAGTGAGAAGAGGGAGAGAAATGGAAGGAGGGGAGGGGGGAAGAAGACGAGAAAGAGTGTAGAAAGATGGGCGAAGAAGGAGGGTCGGGAGTGAAGTGTGTGGTAAGGGAGGAAGAGTGATGAGACAGGATTATAGGAAGGAAAGACGACAGTGTGAAATGCGAGTGAAAAGAAACCTGTGTCTGAAAAATATGAGAAAAATGAATTACTAGAGAGAAAAGTGACAAAACTAGGAAGAAAAGAGACATAGGAACATACATCGGTAGCTTGTGACGAAAAAGGGACATGGGAAAGATGGATGGGATGTGAGGGTGATGGAGAGAAAAGGAGGGAACTGCAATTAAAGCGATGTAAAGAGAGAAGAATGTGAGATAAAAATGATTGAAGAGGGAAAGATTAAAAGAATGTGTAGAATGGTCACAAGAGAACTGAAGATGTATGAGCATGTTTACGTATAGAATTCTGAGTATAAGGTTGAAATGGTAGCTTTAAAAAGATAATTAAAGGAGTTGAGTGGGGACGACGAAAAGAGTTTCTTGGAAGTTACATGGAAAGGAGAGAGAGAGAGAGAGAGAGAGAGAGAGAGAGAGGATATAAAAATGAGGATATGCGCGTGACAGACGAGAGGCGTGAGGAAATGTTGGAATGGGAGGAGCAAATAGACTGGAGCGTGAAGGAGCATTTAATGAGACAAGGCCGAGAGCATGGAGGGAATACTGAGATCAAGAGGAGGAAGGAATATTAAGAATAGGAGCATGGCGGCCCAAAGGGAAGGGGAACTGTTCAGGGGTGTAAATATTGTGAAGCGTGAAAGAAAATACTGTAATGAGGAAATGCCGATAACGTTGTCCAGGTGCGTGATGAGAACGAAGTAAAGAAAAATAGACTGAAGCGTGACAGACGAGAAGCAAGAGGAATGAATGAGTCGAGGGTCAAGACAAATATAAGAGAAAGTTGCGCGAAGAAGGAATTGTAGGAGCATGAAGGAAAATAAACAGAATGACGGGCAGGATATGATGTGTGTGTGTGTGTGTGTGTGTGTGTGTGTGTGTGTGTAAGAGAGAGAGAGGGGGGGGTAGGATAATAGACTCAGCCGAGATTAAGTAAAAGTGGGGTAATAGGCTCAGCTCAGATTAACTAAGTTCATCAGACTCGCTTAATTGCAACCCTTTATGACCCACACCAAATTATTTTCCACTGACGCAAACTTCACTTTAACCTTTACAGCCCAATGATTTTTTTTTTTCTAGTCTGTATGTAACCCCTCAAGTAAAAAAACGTATACTGTATTCTGAGACGAATATAGTTGCTTGAGGATAGCAAGATTAAAGTGAAGTAATATGTTTTCCGGCAATAAGGGTTTACCCTCTCAACACGATGACGTATTGTCTTTGTTTATGGAAGCCCTTTACTATAACTGTGTCCTGATTGTATTGTACCACGCTAAGGGCCCGCTGTCTCGTATGGTCCTTGTTGTTTGCAGCTGATTCTTTGTTATTCGCTGATTCCAGGTTTAGCAACCACTCTGTTAAGCTAAATGATCTTTTCACCAGGAGGAATAAAGGTGTAAGTTTATCCTTTACGATACGAAAGACTAACTTACGCTTCTTGTTGCTTTTCCACACCTGCCTACCTCCCTGCCTTCCTCCATGCTTGCCTTCCTACCTACCTCCCTGCCTTCGTACCTGCTTTCCTTCCTACCTACCTTTGTGTCTTCCTGCCTGATTTCTTTCCTACCTACCTCCCTGCCTTCCTACCTGATTTCTTTCCTACCTACCTCCCTGCCTTCCTACCTGCTTTCTTTCCTACCTACCTCCCTGCCTACTTCCCTACCTGCCTGCCTGCTTACCTACCTCCCTGCATACCTACCTCTCTGCATATTCACCTCCCTGCATACCTACCTTTCTGTCTCAGTGCTTACCTATTTACCTGCTAAACTATCTCCTTTCCTAGCTCCCCCCCTCCCTGCCTACCGCCCTCCATACTTCCTCCCTTCTTACCTATTCATTACATACTTCCACACCTTCCTTCCAGCTTACCTACCTACCTGCATGCCTACTCTCTGCCTACCTAACTACAGTACCTACCCACCTCCTTGCTTACCCACCTTGTCAATAAACACCTTTCCTGCCTTCCTGTCTACCTTCCTACTTATCCCCCTACCTGTTTCCCTGCTTAACGTATTACCTCGACTCCAGCCTCCCTTTTACCTTCCTCCCTGTCTACCTGCACCACCTAATGAAGTAGCATCATAGGTCCGTATTTATTTATTTATTTATATATTTTTCAAATTGGCAATGATCAATGGGTTGTATCAAAACTATGACGAGGGCATAACTTAGAGCATTTTGAACGCCTTTCCCAGTTATCCCAGTTTTATGACTATATTCATGTAAATACAAAAGTTTGCTCTATATCCGTGACATTTTTGGTTATTTTGTGTGTGTGTGTGTGTGTGTGTGTGTGTGTGTGTGTGTGTGTGTGTGTGTGTGTGTGTGAGAGAGAGAGAGAGAGAGAGAGAGAGAGAGAGAGAGAGAGAGAGATTCCAAGACCAGGCCACATCGTCAGTTTGACAGGATTCATTTGAGACGAAAATCGTCAAAGTTTGTCCATCATTACGGCCTGTAGAGCGTGAAAAACCAGGCGGACGGATGGAATACTCCGATGCTGGCTCGGCCGCGGCAAGGGACCTCCACTTCGGTGTCGGGAACTCGGCTTGAGCTGTACTGATAGAACTGGAGGGGTTAGGTTATAGCCTGCGTTGAGCGTTTTAGTACAAGAGGTTGTCCCTGAGCTGAATAAAGTCATCTGGAGGTAACAAAAATAAAATACTAAATACTGCACTTGATTATGAGTTAAATGTCATTATACGAAGACAGTTTTTTTTTTTAAATATACCACAGCCAACACAACTCCATCACAACCAGTACAACCATCACAGCTCATCAAAAACAGTACAACCATCACAACTCCAACATAGCCATCACAACCACCTCAGCCATCACAGCGTACCACTCTCACCATAACCACCACAACAACAACCACAACAACTACCACCATTTGCTCTACCTGCCATGCCCTGTGTCACCAAACCTGACAATAATTACTGCATTGCAAAGACTTTGACTACGTTATATTTTGAGTGTGTGTGTGTGTGTGTGTGTGTGTGTGTGTGTGTGTGTGTGTGTGTGTGTGTGTGTGTGTGAGAGAGAGAGAGAGAGAGAGTTAGACACACAGGGGCACACAGACTTCACTATCTTACCACAAACCCTGAATTAATATAAATAGAAATACCGTAGTTTAAGATAACGAATGAGAGCACAATGATTAACAAGGGGATGCAAATAGCAGCATACCCTTTGGTGTTTGTGATGCTGTTTTTTGTTTGATGGGTTATATAAAAGTTATTTATTCTGTGAATCAAAGACATGGATTGCAAAGCAGGAAGGTGCCCCCATCCACCAATCCCTGCAGCAGGTGCCAACAGGAAACAGTGAGAAAATCAACCATACAACACCGATAACCTGTCAAGGATATATCAGTAGTGTGGATGGTGAACTAAGTGAACTTTTCTCTTTGAAAGTTGGGTTGAAACAGGGATGTGTCATGTCTCCATGGTTGTTCAATCGGTACATGGATGGGGTAATAAAAGAGGTACAAGGTAGAGTAGTGGATGTTGGAGTGGCCCTGGTGAGAGAGGATAGTGTTTGGAAACTCCCTGTACTGTTGTTTGCAGATGATACTGTGTTGTTGAGTGAAGCCGAAGGGGAGCTGCAAGGCTTGGTGGATGAGTTTGAGAGAGTGTGTAAGAAACGGAATCTAAAGGTGAATGTAGGGAAGAGTAAAGTGATAGTCTTTGAGAGAGGTGAAGTCAGTGAATGTACAGCGAGGTTGGATGGTGAGGAATTGGAAAATGTGAGTACGTTTAAGTACTTGGGTAGTGTGATGAGTAAGGATGGAGGTTTGGAGGGTGAAGTGCTTGAAAGGGTACAGCAGGGTAGAAAGGTTGCTGGTTCTTTGAAAGCAGTGATAAGAAACAGGGAAGTGAGCATGGAAGTGAAAAAGTTACTACATGACAGTATTGTGATACCAACTCTAACGTACGGAAGTGAAGCTTGGACGTTGTTGGAAGGACACAAGTCAAGAGTGAGAGCCGTGGAAATGAGTTATTTAAGAGGAGCCTGTGGAGTCACATGGAGAGACAGGCTGACGAATGAGGATATAAAGGAGCGTTGTGGTGTTGATGTGGATGTGATAGGAAGCGTTATGAGGAACACACTGAGGTGGTTTGGCCATGTGGAGAGGATGGAGGGTGAAAGACTGACGAAGAGAGTGTATGTGAGTGAGGTGGAGGGGGAAAGAGGGAGGGGGAGGCCGAGGATGAGATGGAGAGATGGGGTGGAGAGGTATATGAGAGAGGGGGGTGTGAGTTGGGAGCAGGGGAGTGAAATGGCGGGGGACAGGGCGACTTGGAGGCGATTTGTTTGTGGCCACCCCAAACGGGATTGAGGCGTCTGGCAATAGATAGATAGATAGATAGAAATACCTTGTCTATCATCACCGAAGTTTAAGATAACGAATGAGAGCACAATGATTAACAAGGGGATGCAAATAGCAGCATACCCTTTGGTGTTTGTGATGCTGTTTTTTGTTTGATGGGTTATATAAAAGTTATTTATTCTGTGAATCAAAGACATGGATTGCAAAGTAGGAAGGTGCCCCCATCCACCAATCCCTGCAGCAGGTGCCAACAGGAAACAGTGAGAAAATCAACCATACAGCACCGATAACCTGTCAAGGATATATCAGTAGAAAGGATGAATGGAAATCGTATTCTGCTCAGGCTTTGCTTGTAGATGAAAATTATCCCCACAATACTGTTGAGTACAAAACGAACCTCTTCTGTGATCGAGTTCTTCATGCTTTGTATTGTAGAACAAACTTTAATTATACATTATTCAGGAATGGACATGTTTAGATGGGAAGCAAAAGCGAAATACTTACCCACTTTCAAATGTTGACACTGCATCACAGTGTACAACATTGGAAGGCTTATAGAAACTTCATATTCTGTACTGATGAAAGTGATTTCCTTACATTATTTTGTCTAATTTCTTTCCACATCGAAGTTAAAAGAAATCTTTTAAATTATAACATTTCCTAATGAGAACAAGTATCACTCCACGCATGTCTGTCTCACCCAAAATGATGACACGCATCCGCACTCAAAACACACACACACACACACACACACACACACACACACACACACACACACACACACACACACACACACACACACACACACACACATACATTTTCAGTCAACCCAACCACACGCACCAAAACACCTACATGCATTCAGACTCAGATGCACCCCAACTAAACCATGAACACACACACACACACACACACACACACACACACACACACACACACACACACACACACACACACACACACATAAACTGGACCCACCATACACATATTCAATCACACGCACTCATATCCAAACCCCCCACCCTCACACACACACACTGGTTAATAGAACATGCCTAACGTGTTACATTTTCCCTTGTTTTGTGTCGGGAGGGTAACGAGTATGACCTGGTGACTCAATATGGCTGGGGTAAAACACAGGACTGATGAATGCCACCAGGAAAAACCCTGACACTCAACATTCTCTCCTCTCTCTCTCTCTCTCTCTCTCTCTCTCTTTCGTTACCTAACCTTTCATACACCTAACACCCCCCCCCCTCACCTTCTCATCCTTCTACGTCCCAGGTCTAAACAAAGGAATCACGTCACTTCTCCTTTGATCCCTCCTTGCACCCATCCCTGGCCGTCTCCCTTCATCACACGACCAATCAACTCCCTCCCTAGCCATAACTATCCCCCCACCCACCTACCTACCCGTCCCTCACCTCCCACCCTCACCACTACTATCCCCCACTCACCTACCTACCCGTCCCTCACCTCCCTCCCTAACCACTTCTATCCCCCACCCACCTACCCACCCGTTTCTCACCTCCCTCCCTAACCACTACTATCCCCCACCCACCTATCCACCCGTCCCTCGGTCCAGGTGAGAGTGGGGTGGCGATCAAAGGTGCGACGGCGACTAATTATTTGTGGCATCCGTAGCAATACTGGGAGCCAATGACGCGTTAGATGGCCCCTGGCACCCTGCCTCACCTCACTGCCTCGCCCTGGCAACGGACACTGCCTCACCTCACTGCCTCACCCTTGCAACGGACACTGCCTCACCCCACTGCCTCGCCCTGGCAACGGACACTGCCTCACCCCACTGCCTCGCCCTGGCAACGGACACTTCCTCACCCCACTGCCTCGCCCTGGCAACGGACACTGCCTCAACTCACTGCCTCGCCCTGGCAACGGACACTGCCTCACCCGGACACTCCCTCACCCCACTGCCTCGCCCTGGCAACGGACACTGCCTCACCTCACTGCCTCGCCTTGGCAACGGACACTGCCTCACCTCACTGCCTCGCCCTGGCAACGGACACTGCCTCACCTCCCTGCCTCGCCCTGGCAACGGACACTACCTTACTTCACTGCCTCGCTCTGGCAACGGACACTGCCTCACCTCACTGCCTCGCCTTGACAAGGGACACTGCCTCACCCTGACAACGGACACTGCCTCACTTCACTGCCTCGCTCTGGCAACGGACACTGCCTCACCTCACTGCCTCACCCTGACAACGGATACTGCCTCACCTCACTGCCTCACCCTGGCAATAGTGGAAAGGTGGAGAAGGGAGGGAGAACAGAAGGGAAAGGGGAGAGGAGAGGGGAACGGAAAGGGGAGAAGGGGTGGAGAACAGAAGGGAAAGGGGATAGGGCAGGGGAAGCGAGAGGGAGCGGGAAGGATGGGAGAAACGGGAGGGAAAAAGGAGGGGAAGGGGATAGGAATAAAAGGGAAATTGAAAGGAATGGAAATGAGGAAGATGGTGGAGAAAAGTGAACTGAAGAGGTATAGGAGAGGAACAAAGAAAGCTGGTAGGAATAGTAGAGAAGGAGGGGACAGTGATGAATAAAGCCAAGGGGGAGAGAGGAAGGACAGAGAGAGTAATGGATGAGCGGAACAGAGAGGAAGGGATGGGGAAGAATGGAAGGGAAGAAAAGAATGCTGGGTGGATTAGGAAAGGACAGGAAGCAATGGAAGGGGGAAGTGGAGTGGGGCTGTACGACGGACGAACGTGAGTGTTAGGAATACAGAAGAGGGGACAAGAACGGACATTCTCTCTGCCTAGCACCGACGGGCGGTGAAGGACGGGGGAAGGGAGAGAGAAAATTAGGAACAGAGGATAGAGCCTGAAACGAAAGATAAACAGAGAAAGAAAAATTAAGACGTGCCGTAAAACGAGACAACAGATTGCCGAAAAAAAAATGGAAAACAGATAAGGACTGAAAGAGAAGCAACACATAATGTTGGATAATGTAAGGAAAAATTTTTAAAAAGACAAGAATCAAAAATTGAAAGGAAATTAAAAACAGGTCAATGAAGGTGAATGCAGGGACAGCTCAAAGAAAAACAAGAGAGATGAAAAGGTAGAAAAGAGAAACAAAAAAGGACTGTGAGGAAATGTAGGAAAGTGAGAGAGAATGAAAGGAAAGGGGAAAAAAAAAATAGGGGTACGTCATACTGAGAAAGGGAGAGGAAAATGAAAGATAGACAATTGATAAGAGGGAGATTTGCAGCGATAAAGGAAGGTGGCGGAAAGGAGGAAAGAAGTGAAACAAAGAAAAGAAGACAAAATATGACAAAGAAGAGCAGGAAGACAAAAAGATGAGAAAAAAAAAGAGTATTTGGAAAGGATATAATAAAGGATGTTGGAGGAAAGACAGAAATGGATGAAAAAAGACGTGAATAGCTGCTAATGAAGGAAGATGAATATAAAGACGCAGGGAAAGACAGAAGACAAGAATGCTGTTAGGTGACATTGACAATGGTTTATGTGAATCTGGTAACTGAATTTTTTATAGCAGCTTATCTAGTTTCACACACACACACACACACACACACACACACACACACACACACACACACACACACACACACACACACACCTTTCTGTCTGTCTGTGTCTTGCATATGATCTTCAGATTTTTAAATACATTGTGTCCAGGGATCTCAAAATAAATGGATCTTAATTTTTGCTCCCTATTTGCTTATATTTAACTTTTTTTTTTTAAAGGGAGAAGTTCTCAGTGGGCTCAGCCGTAAATTCCTTCTCTTCTTGCAGCAAAGGAATGATCTCCAATCCACATCTGTCCGTACAAAAGCAGAGGTTCACCTGTGCATGTAATCACACATCACAAGTTTCTTATACACTCACTCATAAAGACGGGAGCACATTAGAAGAGGAACAACACGATACATTTTTAGGCATCAGAAAACATCTTTGTATCGGTATACATCATCATCTGTCTCCTATACTATGCGGAAACCCGTGATAAAATAACAAGGCCGCCTTGCCTACACAGTACATGCTGACATACGTGCACGGAAAACATTTCAGGGGCTTTCCTTGTGTTGGTCTCGCCTGGTGCGTCCGGGCCATACACACACAGGCAAGCCCGTCCGGTGGCCTGAAGAGGCCGGCCTGTTCAGGCAACCTGGGCGTGTGTGGGTAGGGAACAGGTACCTGCGCAGGCAGCCTCAACGGTCGTCCTGGGATCTGTCGCGGACAGATTTTCGTGGTCAGGTTCCGGTCAGGTTCAGGCAAACTGAGCGTGTGTGGGGTACCGAAGGCCATCAGGCGTCAGTCTCGTGTCAGTTGTGTGGGAGAATCTTAAATCCTCGCACGAGCAATCTGTGGTAATAAACCTCAGTGTGGCTGTCAGTCTTTCATGCAGTGAAATAACACTCCTCATACAAGTATCCTTCTATATTATTGGGGAAACTGCTGACAACAGCTGCAGGTTGGAATCCTCGTCCACCCTCAAGTAATTAAGCCAGTCATTTCTCGCACCGCAGTTCTTTCAACAAAGTCAGATGGGACAATTTACTCCTAATCAACCAATCTTTTGCCCATTTGGTCCGTTTTTTCCTCCTCTTTCTATTATTTGCAATATAGGCCGCGGCAACAGCCCAGATATCATACAGCTACAGATCATTTGCGGGCAGCGGAGCGTCCATGGCCACCCTCACGCCACGGCGTTTCGCTAGCAACTGAGCTGGAGACGTGAGGCCAACTGAATCGTGTATGGGCACGGCATTGTTCGTTGCAAGGCTTCTTCAGGCCACCGGACGGGCTCGCCTGTGCGTGTATGGCCCGCTGGCATCACACACACGTCTGTGTGCTCTGACGCCCTTGCTGGCCTGGTACACGCATTTCTCTAGATCTATGGTAAGCTTTCCTCGCATTTTTTTTTTCTTTCTACCGCGGTGTTTACTACATATTCTGTGTTCAGTATTTTCTTACTATTTTCTTTTCTTTTTTAAGAGAGAGAGAAAGAGAGAGAGAGAGAGAGAGAGAGAGAGAGAGAGAGAGAGAGAAAGAGAGAGCACGATAAACGTATTACAGAAGTCCTTATCCTCTGATTGGCCGGTGAATGGCATCCTTTTTTTTTGGCCACCCTCCCATCTGCTACGGTGTTCTTAAAAGACGTCCAACTTTTTTGTTCATGAAGCTCCTCCAGTCACGTCATATTTCCTTCCTCCTTTGCCATTATATCACCTCTATATATCTTTAGTGTTACTTCACAAATTTACCGTAGCATCATTTTTCTCTTTCTGCTCTCCGTCAGTTTTTCTTGGCCTTTTTTATCAGTGAGACGTCCTTCATTTATATAATTAAAATTCTAATATTCGCTGTGTCATCGACTGTCTCGGTGATGTGCTGCACTGCAGAAGCAGCGATAGTTTCTGTTAAGCCTCTGTCGATTCTTTTATGTTATAATAAGTTAGCTGGTAGTGGCAAACGTGGGAGTCTAATCACCACATTCAGTAATCCCAACAAACCAGCAGTCATTGTAATTTTCTCAGAAATGTGGGAGTCTGTTATTTCCTCATTCCCGAGTAATGAGAGAAAAATTCCCTGGGTGGTGAAGTGAGCGCTGATTGCAAGAGTATTGTGTTGCTATGGTTACCAGAACACAGAAGTGGTTCTCGCACAAGCTTTCTATAATTATATATTTACAGGTATATCTATATTTGTCTACAGACAGACACTGATAGATAGACTGATAGATAGATGTAGGTATGTAGATATATATTAGATATATATTCATTTTCCATTCCATTTTTATCTCATAAACCAGGGATTTTCCAATGAACACTTGGCATTATTTCTTCCTCATCTCTCTTTCCTCTCCTCGCGCCCCCCACCCCCATTTTCCCTCCTCCTAACTCCGCTGATTGCCACCCTCCCTTGACCCTCCCCACATCTCCCTTGACCTTCCCCACATCTCCCTTGACCCTATCCACATCTCCCTTGACCCTCCCCACATCTCTCTTGACCCTCCCCACATCTCCCTTGACCTTCCACACATCTCCCTTGACCCTCCCCACCCCTCCCTTGGCCCTCCCCACCCCTCCCTACCATGCCGTCCCGCTGTGTCCTACTCACCCCGCCATATACACTACACACGCATATACTTTTATCACAATACGTATCATAACAGGATGCAAGTCGGGCCCAAACGGTTGTATCTCACCAGTAAACAGCTTTTCCAGGCGTGGGAGGAATTCTTCCATTGGAACACACAGAACATTTATTTATTTATTTATTTATTTTTTTGATCCAACGTATTAATTTTTCTCTTAATCCACTCCAGTTCAGCTTGTATTTTTCTTGTTTCATTTCATTTCTTCGTTTTTTTCACATAGTTCATTTTTCCTTAGCGCTTAGTTCGTTATCATTTTTCTATCGTCTTCCTCCTATTTTTCCACTCCATCCCTCTTCCCACCGCTTCAGATCCCGCACTTATTTTCTTTTTCATCCCCCCCCCCTCTCTCTCTCTCTCTCTCTCTCTCTCTCTCTCTCTCTCACCTTCGTCTGATAGATCATCCCTCTTCATTTTTTTCTCCTCCACAACTCCTTCATCTTCACATCGTGCCCCATACCCCTCATCCACTTCCCCATACCCTCTTCCCCTCCCTCCATTTCTCCTCCCTCTCCTTCTCCGTCCTTCTCTCCTCTCCTGCTCCCTCCCTCCCTCCCCTCCTGCTCCCTCCCCTCCTCCTTTCCCTCTTTGCCCTCCCTCGTCCCTTGTCAAAATGAGCAAAGTTATCATCTAAGACGATAGGGGGAGGGAGAAAGGAAGGGAGGAAGGAAGGAAAGAGGATAGGAGAAAGGGACACAGGAGAAGGAGGTGGAAAGAAAATGCGAAAGAGAGAGAAAGAAGAGAAAGAGAAAGCAAGAAGAGGAAAGAGTAGAGGGAACAGAAGAAAGAAGAAAAAGAAGCAAGAACAGAAAGAGGAAAGAGTCGATGGAAGTGTATACAAATTGAGAGAGAGGAAGAGGAAAGAAGAGAAGGAGGAAGTAGAGAGAGAGAGAGAAGAAAGAAGAGGAAAAGGAAAAGGAAGAAGAGAAAGGGGGAGTAAGAGAAGAAAAAGAAGAAGAGGAAGAGAAATGAGAATGAGGAAGAGGAAGTTTGAAAAATAGGATGTTATGCAGGAAGTGAAAACTTGAAAGAAAATGGAAGTTAGGGAGTATGGAGAAGAAAATGTAGAGTGAGGAAGTGGATTTGGGGAGAATAAAGGAAATTTCAGAAGTAATAGATTAATCAAGTAAAAAACATGGCAAATAAAAGGGAGGAAGACGAAGCGAAAGTAAGAAAAACAGAATGTTGAGGAAGAAAGAGATGGTTGGAAGAGTAAGAGGAAGCAAGGAAGTAAGAGGAATGAAACAAAAGGAAGCTGAAGTAAGAAGTAAAGAGAAGTTGATGAAGAAAGAGAAAATTAGAAATGTAAGAGAAAGTAAGGCAAAAAATTACGGGAAAGTATAAGAGAGAAAAAAGGCGTTGGAGAAGTACGAGAAAGTCAAAATAAGAAAAGGAAAAACGTTAAGGGGAAGAAGAGGGATGGAAAAGTAAGAAACAATAAGTCAGTAGAATGAAAGACTGTAGGGAATGAAAGAAGAACCTGGGAAATGAAGGGAGACTAAGGGAAGTGGCTCACTGGAATTCTGATAATGAAAGCAGTAGAGACGACAAGAGATGAGAACTTAACGCCTTCACTACGATAGGTCTTTCACTGAATACATGAAACTGAGACCCAAACGGAAAGTGTACGTTACCGATAATAAGAGGTTCTCGATAACGGATTTTTAATAACGAGAAATTCAATCAGTACCTTTAAGTTTCTGAATATCAAATCACTAATAAGACTCGGGCTTCACCCTCGCGCTGGGGTTTGAAAGGGAGAGAGAGAGAGAGAGAGAGAGAGAGAGAGAGAGAGAGATTTTGTGTGCAAGAAGGCTTCCTCTCTGGCTTCCTTACCAGGACTATTAGAATTGATCTAGACCACTAACAAGAAAAAAAAACAACGTAAATATTTTTCAAGGTGTTTACTACACTCTCTCTCTCTCTCTCTCTCTCTCTTGTTATGTGTCTGCCTGTGTGCATGATTCTTGTCTTTCGGTCTATCTGTGTCTTTCTATCCACTTTCGTTTTGTTTGTCTGTTTCTTTTTCTGTCTGCCTGTCTTTCCCTTTATCAGTCTGCTTTTATTTTTCCATCTGTAGGTCTTATTGCTTGTCTCTGTCTTTGTCTCTGTTTATTTGTCTTTCTTTCCGTAATTTTTACTTTCTGTCCTTAATTATCTAACTATCTCTGTATCTTTATTTTTGTTTGTCTGCTTTTATCTGTGTGTCAGTTTTTATAGATGTCTGTCCTTTCTTTGTGTGTGTCTTCTTTTATCTGTGTGTCAGTGCCTTTGTTTCTCTGTCTTTAGTTTGTTTTTGCCCTTGTCATTCTATCTGTCTTTGACTTATAAGTTTGTTTTTCTGTCAGTCTGTGTGTTAGTACCCTATAAGATGGAAAATAATATCAAGAAATTTGTTATGCATACGTAAAGGAAAGCAAATAAGTTATAAAATGAGGCAAAAGTTTTGTGAGAGAGAACGAGACTGCAGCCACTGGACAGAATGTAAGAGACAGTAACGTGGAAGATGGAAAGGAAAAACGAGAAATATATGAAAACATGAGCAGTAGGAAACAGGAAGAGGGAAAAATAGATATATGAAATATGTGGTAAAAGATATAATGGTAGATGGAAGAGTGGTAGAAAAGAGACGAGAAAAGTGTAGACAAAGCAAATGTAAGTGGAAGCAGGAAGTGATGAGAGTAACATGAAAAGGGAAAAAGTAAATAAGAACAGTGTCGACCAAATCAGAGAAAGACTCTTGTGCCCAGTTTCTTTCCTCCCTTTCATGCCTGACCATAGTTTTCCCTGCCAGATATACTTTCCATACCAGTTTTTTCCCCTGATCAAAAGTCCGGCCTGAACTTGCTCGTGATGTGGACACAGGGGCATATTGGTGTCCTTGCCGGGAATATTGTGCCAACTTTGTCAATATGGTCCTGTATTGCTTGTGACACTCTCCCTCACACACACTCCCTGAACTCTGTCTCTGTCTGCCTGTCTGTCTGTCTGTCTGTCTGTCTCTGTCTTATCCTTCGTTCTTTCCTTCTTCATTTCCCTCCATCTCCTTCACTCTTCACTCTTCTCTCCATTCTCCCCCTTCCACACACCCCTTCTTCCCCCACCCCCTCCCTCCCCTCTTTCCTCCTCAGTCCTCTACACCTCCAGTCACCTGCCTCCTCACCTCACCCAAACACCTGCACCAGACAGCTTAAGTGTGCCATTAACTCCTCGCTTGATTATTGCAATTGTGGGCCTAATTGGGTCCTGTTTGCCTGCGTCAATTATAATGAACCCCTTCAACTCGGTATCTTATATTTAATTTTGTTAATGATATCTCCAGACGATATTGTTGACCATATTCAGTGAAGGGATTACAGCAGAAAGTCTCCACAAACCCCTTCACAATCTGATGTCTCTCCCTGTGCAGAGTAAAATCGTCTGAAGGTTGCAACAGTAAACTAAAATTACATTACTGGACTGAAGGAATCAATAATTCAACAGTATTCCGAGTTCTGAATCCCTTTACTGTGAAAACGTCCTTTGTATTGAATTATTGTCGCTTCCTGATGAGTCTGTTCAGATCATGATGGTTAATCAGCAAGGGGTGTTACTATAGGTTATAAATTGTACAGTGTCTCCTGTCCGAAAGGTGTCTTGTAACTTGAATAACACTGGAGATAACATGAATGAAGTGAAAATGACGTCCTCGGATTAAACAGGGTTAATAGTGATTCAAGACTGATTTTCATTCTCAATCACTTCACTACGATAACGTCTTTTATATTTTTCTTGCTACCTCCAGATGATTTTATTCGAGTTGGAAGGGATAAATACAGCGCTCAGTAAGCCACTCCCTCCGTTTTTACTAGGGAAATCCAAAGCAGAAGTTACTGGAGAAAAATGAGCATTGCACCACGAGAGGCCTTTCTTATAGTTATCAACTGCAGGCAAGAAAGCCGTCAGCGGAGTGAAAGGGTTAAGCTTTTGGAGGATATTGTGAACGGGATATTTTTGCTAATCCATACAGTTAGAGAAGTCTATTCCAGGCATAATATTATTGTCTTTTGGCAGGAAGAAAATAAAAATGAGATCCTAGTGAAAAGGTTAAGTTTGGTGAAGATGCTAGGAAGTGGATATTTTTCTAACCCAAACAGTCAGAAAAGTTTAATCCAGGCTGAATTTAATTGTCTGGTGGCAGCACGACAATAAAACTGAAGTCCTCGGACAACGGAGCGTGGCCCCATCACTACGATGACGTGTTTTACATTTTATTTTTGCTACCGCCAGACGCTTCTGTTTAGCTCAGGAGAAGCTTTCATAACCGTAGAACTAAATACAGCCATCAGTGACCCCTTCATAACATCAGGCCTTTGTTATACATGGAATCGTCTTGTAGCAGTAGGAAGGACATTTAAATGGCGTCTTTCTGATGAAAAACTTACCCTTCTCTACGGTGGCTTTTTATTGTACTCTTGCTGCCTCCAGCCCGTTTCATTCAGCTCAGGAGAGACTTTTCGTACTGGAAGGGTTTATATATATAGTTTCCATTAACTGCCTGGCTACTAAAGATTCTGAGATTCTCCCTAAATTGAATAGAATCGTTTGTAGTTGGTCAGATTAAGAAAATAATTAGGTCATCATAGTGAAGAGGTTAATTAGATCAATGGAAAGAGACAATAAGCTACCCATCACTGAAAGGCTCATTATTCGGCTAAGCTAATGAGGTGTTTATGCCGCTTTGTGTTCATTTCACGCTGGATCCTATTAACAGCGACGATACTTTGTTCTTGAGATATTTTTTATATACATCAGAGTTCCTTAAATGACAGCTGGAATGAGAGCTGGAAATAATATGTGTGTATGGGGGGGGGGGCTGTTGTCATCTGTAAATTACTTGGAGGTAATGATGGGTTGAAAAGAATAGAACAAGGCAGACGTTGCCGGTATTAAAAACGCGATTCACGTGCTGCTTACCAGGAGATGGAAAATCGTAGAGAAAAAGAGAGGACAAGGTTTATTTGTTTTCCTTCAGCCTGTCTACGTCATTTATATTTGTTAGCCTTACTTCCATTTGATACCATAAAGAAAAATATATTACATTCAGGTTGACCCGTAATGGTTCATGTCTGAGTTTTTTTTTTTTTTTCTCTCACGTAATGCCATTCAGGGAAAGGCGAGGCTGGTCACCCTCTCCTCAATGTCCGGACTGATTAGCCTTCCCGGGCTTCTACACTCCAGATGAAGTAAACACACAATAGGTATTGAAGGATAGTATTTTACAAGTTGAACGGGATAATATTTACAGTAGGCTACTTATATACTGTTTTGTTTTCTTTTTTTATTCCATTACCATAAAAAAAGAAAACGTGGAGGGTGGTGAAAAGAAAAAGGAGAGAAGAAATCCATTTTTGAACACATCTCTTCAGTGGTGGCTATTATGAAGCTTAACACATTTCACTTTCACACTCACTCTCTACCCTTCAACTCTCCTTTTCACAGGTACCCTCTAGTTTTCAAACTTACTCCCACATTGTCACTGCCGCACTTTTTCAGACGCATCTCACTTTCATTCATCCTCACTAATTTACCCACTTTCACACTCACTTTCACCCTTATTCATTTATTTTGCACACCTACACAAACTTTTGCAATCTCAGATTCTCGATTTTTTCCCCACTTTTATCTATGCAGTTTTGATCAGATTTCAGAAAAGTAAAACAACACATTTATATAATTTGCACTTTACTTTTAAGTCCCCATCTCTTCAGGTATTAACCTGGCAGGTAATTTTCATTCATCATCATTACTTACAGTTTCATCGTGATCATCTTCCCCCACACCCTCACTTCACACCTATTAACTCCGCCCCTTATAATCTCACCTCTACCAACCTCACATCTCAAAATCTTACCCCTACTAAGCTCACCTCTACTAATTTCAACTTATCTCATCTCATCGATCCTAATGTCACTCAGCAAATCTCATCACTGCTAAACTGGCTCCTCCTAATTTTACCCCTGCTTTTCTCATCCCTCCTAATCTTAGGCCCCCCCCCCTGCATCTACTAATCTCACCCATCCTGATCTCACCCTCACTAATCTCACAAACACCATACCCTCACCCCCACCCAAACCTCATCCTACCAGTCACTCCCCTCTAATCCCATCCAAGCCCAAGCTCACCCTCTTTCCCTGCAGGTTCATCGTGATTTGATCTGTACTTATCTCTTCCTTCTAGTCTCACCCCATGCTAATCTTCGGCTCCCTCACGCAGGTTCATTGTAATCGTGTTCCCTATGCAGTCCCGGTCCCTGTGTACCATGAGCATTGAGCAACCGCCGCCGCTCCGTGCTCCTCGTGTGGGTCACCTCACTGCTGGTGGCCTCGCCCGTCATCAGGGTCATGGTAAGTTAACTGTGATCATGGCAAGTCATCTGGGATCATCGTAGGTCAACTGGGGTCATAGTAGGTTCGACTGGGCAATGGTGCTGTATGTCAGGCTGAATCATGGTAGGTGAGAGTGAGTTATGATAGACTGTGTAAGGTTATGGTAGTCAGGTTGCTTCATGGAATTGGAGGGGCAGACTGGATCATGGTTGGCCACATGGGGTCAGGAAAGGTCAGACGGGCCATGGGAGGCAGCCTACATCACGGTAGATCATGTTGGGTGATGATAGTAAATGCCAGGTTTGGCTATAGCAATCATCCTTGGTGTTGGGCAGCATTTTTTCGGTTGAGAAAGCTCCTCAGCTTCTTAGTCTTTCCAGTGTGTATCTAACAGATGTTAAAAAGAAGACGCGTTGGGGAATCATCTCAACCTTTCACAACACGATCTTCAGAGTATGAATAGTTTTCGTCACATGTGATGATGGTATTGTGCTGGGACGTAGCAGGGTCACCATCACCAGCTACAGCTTTGCCGTCACAGGAGCTCAAAAGTGGCCAAAGCACCCCATCAGAGGACATCACCCCGATCTTTCTCTCAGTCCCATACCCACACTTATACATGCAAAAGCTACCGTATGTGTGCCTTTCATCAGCAAAACCGTTGCAGGAGCGCAAAAGTACCCAAGACACTCCCTCACCTGACATTAGTGGGGACGATTTTTTTTTTTTTTTTTTTGGAATGTCTTTTACTGCATCCTCAGTGAAAGAGTGTGCAAGTTTCATTAAGGACGTTTGTCAGGGTTTGAATGTTGTGTTACCTACATATATGCAAACTCACCATCAGTACAATAGTAGATTTTATATATATCAGACCATAAGACAAGAAAAAAAACAGTTGTTAACTGGAAAAAGATCAGTTTCAGGAAGTTATGTTTGATCCTAAAAATTTATGGACAAATCCTGATAGACTTAAGAGGCATGGTAGTTGGATTGTGTGAATGATCAATTACAGATTATCTAGGTAATGTTGGTTGTTTGATGAGATGTAGAGAGTGAACCGAACAGACCGTGTATATAAATTGTTGAGAGAGAGAGAGAGAGAAATATTCCCTTCAAGAATTATTGACTGTCTCAATCATTTTCCCCCATATTTTTCCCTGCTCCTCTCTTTCTCTTATCTCTTTTGCTTCCTCAGAGGTTTCCCAAAGTCTGTCCTATCCGTAATGGTCAATTCCGAGGCAGAGAGGGGCGAAAATGAGTCTGGCCAGAAAAACTTTGTGGAATAGGAAATGAAATGGGATAGACCATGGCACACACACACACACACACACACACACACACACACACACACACACACACACACACACACACACACACAATTTTTTATACTATACAGAGTTCATTCTTATATTTTTTTTTCTTTTCTTTTTTTTGTCCTGTAAGATTTTAGTATCCTACTTAATTTTCATTATTGTAAAATATTATATATGCATGATCACTTTGTTTATTACTGTACTTACTTGCTATTTTCTGTATTAATTTCATTTGATTTTGAGTACATTTAATTTTTTTCGTGCTCCTAACATTCATAACAAAGGTTTTGGTGTCTCGATTAAAAGCCATTTCAGTGTGTGTGTGTGTGTGTGTGTGTGTGTGTGTGTGTGTGTGTGTGTGTGTGTGTGTGTGTGTGTGTGTGTGAGGATTCTCTGCACACTTAAATATACCTGCTTTCTCCTTCCATTTTAAGTAAACATGAGTTATTTCACCTTGTACACACTACGTTTTCCCAGGTATTTTTGGAAGAAGAAGAAAGGGAATTTCGTGTTGGTGCCGATCACTCCACACCATTAATATGTCCTTCTTTCAGCCGGTGTAATTATAAATGACATCAGTTTTCACCTCATAACTCCAGCCGTATCTAATCACTGTCTCCCCAATGCCACTTCCTCATCTCCATTGCTGTAATGTTCTTCTGTTTTCTTCTCTTTTTTATGCCCTTCGCTATCTTCACATTTTTCTTGTTTTAGTCTTACTGTTACAAAACTATTATACACATTTTAAGACAGACTATATATAGCACCTCTGTGTTGAAAAGTCTCTGTTAACCTGAGCAGAATCGTGTAGAGATAATAAGAATTGATTAAAAATAGACGTAATCACAGATTCCCGTTTTGCTTCAGTATTTGCAGTTTCTTATTTCTATTTTAGTCACACTTTTCATTCATACTGTGATTTTTTCACTTATTTTGCTTGTTCACTTTTTGTTCCTTTCTTTACTTGACTCTGTGTGTGTGTGTGTGTGTGTGTGTGTGTGTGTGTGTGTGTGTGTGTGTGTGTGTGTGTGTGTGTGTGTGTGTGTGTGTGTATTTTTATGAAGACAGGAAAATTCAGCAAGGAAGGTAGCAAAATTCGAACCTTTCAAGTCTAAACACAAGAAACTGTTCTCAAGATCCTCTGAATTCGAAACCCCTTAGCACTGTACATATAAAAATCTGGCGGGTCGTAGGCGGTGAAAAGATACCTGTACAGTATATTCAGGACGACTGCTCTTGACCTGACTAATTGTGTTCTAGAATGACTGAGATTTTTGAAGTACTTTTCATTGGATTAATAGAACTGACTGGAGCAATGCAACGTCGTAAATAGTCTCTCTCTCTCTCTCTCTCTCTCTCTCTCTCTCTCTCTCACACACAATTACTGCAGCGAAAAAACATGTTATTGATATAAATATTTATTCGGGGAATGTAGTGGAAAAAGTGGGGGGAGGGGTTACTGGTAACAGCATTATCACATAAGTTTCTGTAACTTATTCCCAGCTGAATAAAACATGTGTGACGTTACCCGAATTACAGTACTAAAATTATCCTGACCATTAGAGAGTTAACAAGGTAGGTCAGCGAGTGGAGACAAATGCCAGAGGTGGTAATAAACGCTTCAAAATCCCTTTGTGATGACTGCTAAGGAAGGAGAAAGCAGTCATGTTTTCCAGTCTGGAACTAAAATTGTCAAAGAATTTGGATCGTTAGTAAAAATAGGAGAGAAAATCACAAGTTTAATTAGTTACTGGCAAGACACCTATACCCAAGGTGGAGATTATTTACAAACATCAAGTTGGGCAACACGATAACAAGTGAGATCATGGCGCAAAAAACAGTAATTTTCTCGGGAGTGAGTTTATAAAAAGGAGGTTACAGAAAAAGGGGTTGCTGTCAGTATCCCCAGAGGAAGAGAATATGAAGGAAAAGCGAAGCTGTGAGGAGATTGTTGTTCTGAAAAGCGAAAAAGTGCAAGGGAAGGTTATCATTGTTGCAAAGGCTAACTTCTTCACCCCAAAAGGCATATATATAATTTGTGTTATTACACCCACGCAGTAGAAGAGAGAAAGAGTGTTGTGTGTGTGTGTGTGTGTGTGTGTGTGTGTGTGTGTGTGTGTGTGTGTGTGTGTGTGTGTGCGTGTGTCTACCTGTTTGTCTGTCTGTCTGTCTCTATGAACAAAACAAGTCAAACAGTTTTTATCCGATTTTAATATTGGGGAGGTTGGCAGCCAAGGGGTTGACCTATATATTGTCTTTGAGAACAATAGATCTAAGGTCAAGGTCACGGGAGTAGGTCGGCGCATGACCTAGCAAGGTCAGCTAAAATAGTATTTATCCTTTTTTAGACCGATCTTCGAGGAAGGGTGGAGAGTAAGGTAAGGGCATCGACTTTGAGAACAATCAGCTAAAGGTCAAGGACACGGTTCAGGGACAAATACTGAATCGTGTGTCAGTGCGGGAAAAAAAAAAAAATGTAAGTTTTTATGTTCTGACCCAAACTAGATGGAAGGACTGACGATTACCAAAGAGGTTTATGTATTGTTTTTTAGAACAATAGGACGGTGTCCCACGGCACGGTTAGATTAAACGGTTTCTTTCTCAGATTTGACCAAACTCTGTGGAAGGCATCAAGGTTAGTCGAGGATAAAGAGAGTCGATTTTAAGAATATCAGTTAAAGGCCAAAGTGGCAGGGAAAGGTCAAAGATCAAGGTCACATGTCAAGGTCAGTTCATACAGTTTTGATCTGATTTAGACAGAACTTGGTGGATGTGTTAAGGGTCACACAAGGACGAAGTAATATAATAATGAGGTTTGTTGGTTGAAGCTGAAGGTCACAGGGTAATGCCAAATTTTCGGCCCAAAGACCAGTTGGTTAGCGGGGGTGTAGTACTCTCTGAGTGCTCCTTATTGTTAGATGGTTTTTGTTCAGTTTAGGAGATCCCGCTGATGTTAAAGTACTTAATGAGAGATATATCCAATCCACACAGTCTGGGGGACCAATTCCAAGAGTGAGAAAATCGTCTGGAGACAACGAGAATAGTAAATACAACATCGTAGAGAATGGCAGCTCCAGTAGTAGCTGACACCCCGGGGTTATGTGAAATGTGAACACAGTGAACTCCAGACTGAAGTTGTCCTTCTCCTGCAGTCTGCCATCGTCCTTTCAATGTAGAGGGAGTGAAATGAGGAGCGTCTGTACTGGCAGGCAGCAGGGCCGGCCACTTATACCGGTGCCAGGGAGTGAAATGAGGAGCATTTATATGGGCAGGCAGTAGAGTCGGCCACTTATACCGGTGCCAGGGAGTGAAATGAAGAGCGTTTATATGGGCAGGCAGTAGAGTCGGCCACTTATACCGGTGCCAGGGAATGAAATGAGGAGCGTTTGTATAGGGAGGCAGCAGAGTCGGCCACTTATACCGGTGCCAGGGAATGAAATGAGGAGCGTTTGTATAGGCAGGCAGCAGAGCCGGCCACTTATACCGGTGCCAGGGAGTAGTGATAACGTACTTCTCCAGCACCAGTGAATTGATGAGTGAGTCAGACAACGGTCCAGGATATTTGATCGTGTCTGAGAAGGAGCCTCTGATGGGGATAATAATCAAATCCTGCCAAGGATACTCCAAGACAGTGGCTTTTTTAAATTTTATTTTGATGTATTGCCACCCGGGACGCAGGCCTGTCACCTTCTCTTTGACACCTTCAGCCTGAGTACATCATTTCAGTTTTGCTGTCTCCGAACCATTTCATTCACATTAGGTTGCGGTCCCAGGCTGAATTAACGTGACTGGTGACAGCCTGAGTAAAATGAAAAATAGGACATCGTAGTAACTAGGCTAATATTTTGAACTGCGGTGGCCTACTGTAGATTCCAGTATGGTTCACACTGATCTGTATGAGAGTACATGATAGTTTTGATTGATTGATTGATTTTTTGCTTGGATATAGAAAATAATGTGTTGTATATGTTGGTTTAGTGTGGAAGGACATTGAATATTGCTGAAGAGAATGCACTGACCCAAACTCAGTGTCAGTGGAACAGAAATAGATCAACAATGGAAAATGCCCGGGATCTGTGGTCCTGTTGGCTGGAATACTGCACTGCTTGACTGTGTGTATGTGTGTGTGTGTGTGTGTGTGTGTGTGAGAGAGAGAGAGAGAGTCTTTTTTTCATAATTTTAAATTCTCTCTAACTTTTCTTTTAATTTTTTGCTTTACCATCACGTCTTACTTTTTTCTCAACTTCTCTTCAACTGTATTCAGTATCACGAGGTTACTTTAATCGGCCTTGGAATGAGCCGCAGTATAGCTTCACGAGCCGCACTGATACGATGAAAAATTTTGTGTCGGATCTTGGGTAGCGACTGGAAAGACGTAATGGGATAGTAGTAATGCAGCAGCTTAGAATTTGTTGGAAGGACATAGCTCAGGCGAGTGAGGGAGGAGGTTCTAAGTGTCTATTTATTTTTACACTTAGATGACGATAGGCCGCTCTTGAGCTGAATTAAGAAGCTGGTTATAATTTATGTAGGTACTGATATGTGAACAAAGTTTTGCATGAGACTGCTGAATGTACGATTGGAAGGAGACATAGCTTCAGGAGAAAGAAATGGATATCAGAGGAAACGTGGGATATGATAAAAAAGAGAGGTGAGGCTAAATTGAGGAGTGAGATGCAATGCGTTGATGAACAAGAGATTGAATTAGCAAGAGCTGCGTACTGGAGTTTGAATTCAGAAGTAAGAAGGTTAGCTAGGAGAGATAAAAGAAGATGTGTGGATGAAAAGGTTGCAGAGACTGAAATCTTAATAAACAAAAATGATGGACAGAGTCAAAGAATAGCATATGAATCGATTAGAGAACTGAGTGGTAATACAGGTAAACGCAAGGAAATACCAGATAGAGACAGGGAAGGAAATTTATTGACCAAAGATGGAGATATTAAAAATAGATGGAAAGAGCATTTTGAGACAGTTCTTAATAGACCAATACCACCAGAAGAGGATATACCGTCTGCTCAGGAAGATTTAAATATAGCAACAGGAGAGTTGAGGCTTGCAGAAGTGGAGAAAGCAGTAAAACAGTTAAAAAATAATAAGGCACCAGGGGAGGATGGTTTATTTCTGGAAATGTTTAAAGTGGAGGGGGATAGATTAATAATGATCTTGACCAAGCTATTCAATAAGATATGGGTGACGGGGTTACTACCATCAGTTTGGAAGAATGGTGTAATTGTTAAAGTTCCGAAGAAGGGAGACCTGAGTGAATGTGGTAATTGGAGGGGAATCTCTTGTCACCGATAGCTTTGAAAGTTTTCAGTAGAGTGTTGTTAAATAGGTTGGAGCCGGTGGTTGAGGGTATTCTGAGGGATGAACAGGCTGGTTTTAGAAAGGGACGTGGTTGCAATGATCAGATCTTTATAGTTAGGCATTTGATGCAGCAAGTTAATGAAATGAGAGTACCGTTAAGTCTTTGTTTTGTTGATTTTGAAAAGGCTTTTGATAGTGTTTCGAGAGAGACTATGGGGAAGATCATGAGACATTATGGAATACCAGAGGAGTTTGTGAGGGTCATGATGAACATGCATGAGGACACATTTTGTAAAGTGATGGTTGATGGTTGTCTGAGTGATTCGTTTGAAGTCAAGTCCGGGGTAATTCAAGGTGGTGTTCTATCGCCTTTACTATTTATATTGGTCATTGATTACATTATGAAACGCGTTGGAACAGAAACCGGTGCAGGTATACTTTGGAGAGAGAACAGGAAACTTTTGGATTTA
The DNA here is from genome assembly GCF_032717465.1 of Coenobita brevimanus. Taxonomy (NCBI): domain Eukaryota; kingdom Metazoa; phylum Arthropoda; class Malacostraca; order Decapoda; family Coenobitidae; genus Coenobita; species Coenobita brevimanus. The sequence continues at coordinate 23,070,256 of NC_137016.1, read as the reverse complement.
GATTATGCAGATGATATAGTTTTGATTTGTGATGGGCCAGAAGAGATGCAGAGAGTGTTGGACTGTTTGGTGAGTGAAGGTCGCAAGGTGGGTTTGGTTATTAATTGTGGAAAAACTGAAATACTCAATATGAATATGGAAAATGCACAGGAATGTGTAATTGGAGGTATGGTTGTAAAGCAAGTTGATAGGTTTAAATATTTAGGTACTTATTTAGCCAAGGATGGTTCTTTGAACTTTGAATTCGAGGAAAGGTTAAAGAAGGCTAATCAGGCAATGGGAATGCTTAAAAATATTTGGAATAATAACAATTTCTCTGTGCATACAAAAATCAAACTTTATAAGGTAATGGTTAGGAGTATCTTAATTTATGGACACGAGTCTTGGTACAGCACAGTGACTATGGAAAATAAATTCTTGGTGTTTGAAAATAAAGCACTTAGAAGAATATTAGGAGTTAAGTGGTGGGAAAAGACACCATATAGTAGAATTAGAGAAATAACGGGAGTGCAGCCGATCGATGAATATGTTAGATTCTCAAGATGGAAGTGGCTAGGACATGTGTATAGGAGACAGGGAATAGTACGAGATACACCAGGGTGGGTGGCACTTGGTAGGAGAGGTAGAGGAAGGCCAAAAGAGACGTGGGTGAGAACAGTGAGACGGGAAGCTGGAGATGAGTGTTGGGGAGATCTTGAGGAGTTAGCACAAGATAGGATGTGGTGGTGTGAGTTCATCGAGGCCCTATGCATCCCCGAGGGTGCCACAGGAAATGATTGATTGATTGATTGACTGATATGGTTAATTTTCAGTACAATGACGCCTGTATTACTTTATTTTTTTATTCTTTTTTCCTTTATTACTTTATTCCTTTATTACACTATTTCGCCTGACGGTTTTATTTTGCCACGGACAACCCTCATCGTTGTCAATGGGTAATGGTTGGTATATATGATCCGTCCTTTTCAAAAGCCCCCTCCAACCTTCAATACAAATATCTGGAGAGAGCAAGACACAAGTACAGAAGGCATACCAGTACTGATGTTAATGTTCTTGTCTGTTTAGCACAGACCTTTATGGAGGAAGCCAGAATAAAAGAAAAAAGAGGCGGCATTGCACCCGAAACAGTTAAGGGTCTTGTCCATGTAAAATAAACTCATCTGGGGATAGCAAGAATAAAATATATACGTAATAGACGTCATTGTAGTGAATGGGTTAGAGTTCTTGTTCCAGTAAAATCACTCGCGAAGGAGCAGAGGATAAGAATGAAGGATGAGGGAGCAGGAGAAGAGTACTGAAGGAGGTTGGAGCCGCGAGGCATACCACTGGATCTAAAAACGATAAGAAAACTTTCAAGGAGGCAGAAAATTATGCAGGTGGTCTGAGAAAAGGTCAGACGATCCTGCCAAGAAGAGACCCTTGGGAGAAAACTGGAAACATTTGTGTGAAGGAGAAAAATTTGCTGTTCGGTTCTGGAAAAGAAGGAAAGAGAAGAAACAGTGGAACCGGAGAATTAACAACTATAAAATAAAATCAAGGCATGAGGGAGGTGGCAAAAAATACTGAAGTGAGACGAAATACGCAAGACCTGATGAATATATTTGGAAGCGCTGGGGAAGATGGGGACGCTGGAAGCGAGTTCAAGGGAAAAGTCCAAAGCTGAACAGAGGAACCATAATTGGAAAGAGCGGCTTAACAAAAAAAAAAAAAAAAAAAATAGGTGGGGGGGGGGCAAGTAAAGGCGAGCTGTAACTGAGACCTGAAAGACGGTGCTTGAGTCATAATGACGGATTAATAAAATACAAAAGATACAAATGAAAGGATCCTATTAGGCGTTTGTAAGGACAGGATGGAAGGTGTGGCCGGAGGAGTGTACTATACTGTTGTCTGCCCACCATAGTTTGGCGGAGATTTTCTTCCCTTGAAGCAAACTTCAAGCAGCTGTTAGGGAAAATAAAACTTCGGCCGTACATCCTTTCCATGGCACCTCTCCGTTACTAGCACAGTATAGTAATTCATGTTACAGCTTTGCATTCGTGTTGGACAGATGACAGCATTAGGCCAAGTAAATGTGGACTGAGTATAGAGGTAAGCGACAGATAGACCAGAGGACAGTACTGGAGGCACAGAGAGTGATGAATTTATTTAGAGAGCCATAAAAACCAGAGATGAAGGTGTTATTAATGATATGTAAAAAAAAAAAAAAAAGCCATTCTGGAAGAGTGATGACAGCACTGTTGTGGATGTTCCGGAAGATGGCAACATAGAGCATAGCCTGTAAAAAAAAAAAAAAAAAAAAAAAGGAGGGGGAATTCTGAAAACATATTCAAGATGAAAGGGAGACGAATAAAAGAAGTACCATAGTGAAACGATATAAAGGAAATAAATTGGGATGTTTTGCATGAAAAAGGAACCGAAGAAGTTAGTGTTAAGTACATTTTAACTGGAAAAGTACTCTGGCAGAGAGGGATCTGTCCAAGCTTGTTGAGAAAGGAAAGTCTGAAACAGTGTGGTGGAAGAGGAATCTGGAGACGGGTGGCGTGATGGCGTCATTGGAAGATATTGTTACGAGAGGACCAGGGAGTGAAGGACAGTATTGTGTAAGATGGGTCTGCAAAAATGTAACGTGGAAGAATATGCAGGAAGAGGACTCTGGACTATGATATCAAAGATGGGTTTGCAAAAACGTAACCTGGAAGAATATGCAGGAAGAGGGCACTGGAATGTGACCTCAAAGAAAATGCTGGAAGGTAATGATGGAACAGTGCTGAAGTGGGTGGATTTAAGTGAAAATCCTGAAGAGCATTTACATATAAGAGAGTTATACATAGAAGGAACTTGGTTTGTCTTTACCTGATGGAACTGAGTCAGTCCCACAACTTGTGTACCAAGTTGTGGTTCTATGAAATTATATGTACCTTAGTAATGAGCCAGGAATGAGTCTCCTTGGTTGTTGGTAAATTCGATCATTTATTAGAACTAAATCTAACCATCAACTAAGCTGAAAGAGGTCAGGTTTTGGCCGGGACGATTTGGGAGAATATGCAAAAGTCGATGTTGATATGGATAAGAGATTATAGTACTAGGAGAACCTAAAAGACTGTATTGCAAGAGACGGAGGACTAGAAGGGGAAAACCTTGAAAACAGTTGTGTAAGACGGTGTAAAAGACAACCAAGGAAAGAGTCATATGAATTACAGACCAGGAACTGTACTGTGGGGCGGGGTCGCCAGAAAATAGTGTTGTGAGAGCGACACCTAGAAGAATGCTGGGAAACGATACAAGAGGGTGTTAAGAAACGCGGCCATGAAGCTAGTACTATTTTATAAGAAATATATTTATGAAAAAGGTGCTGGAAACTGATGCAGTGTTTAAATGTGAAAAGTATTTTAAGTAAAAGATTTGGAAAAGGCAGTGTTGTATGAAGGGAAGGTGTTGCAAGAGAGAGCCTGAAAGAGGGTACTGTGCGCTGGAAGGACCTGGAATAATACTAAGGGAAAGGATCATTTATGAAAATGCTGGAAGAGAGGCTCCTGGAAGAGACTTGTGAGAGGAACACGTGGAGATGTGATAGAAAATAATAAACAGTACAGTAAACAACATTGTCTCCATATAACCTGTATTTTGTGGTGTAGGTAAAAGTAAAACGGGGAGGAACCTGGGAGGGAGGAAGTTTCCACATCCACCAATGGCAATGTTGTTTATTGGGAAAGGTAATAGTTCCGACCTAGGTAAACTCCATGTCGATATGAACAGAGATGTTACTGTACATGTGAATGTGTGTATAGCAAGGTGAGGAGGTGAGCGAGGGAGTGGATGAGGAGGGGGAAGGGAAAGAAGCAGCAGGGCTAGATGTTGACAGAGAGAGAGAGAGAGAGAGAGAGAGAGAGAGGAAATGGGGTAATGAGGGAGAGGGAAAGCTCTGTCAGATGTTTTAATGAGCGACAGGCGTAAAAGTGAGTGTTCTTAGGAAAAAAAAACAAAGACATACAGTATATATTGGAGTATTGGATGATGGTATTTTGAGGAAAGACACAAGAAGGGAGTGCTGGAATGCATCGTCAGAAGAAAGCTGGAAGAATTATGTGAACCTCAAAAGAAGGACATAAAGGCGACTGGTGCAAGATAGGTTCCTGGCAGATTGCTATAGGACTGGGTAATTGAAGGGGTTTTAGAGAAGAGGGTTGGAAGTGAAGAGCCTGGAATTGAGTGCCAGAAAAAAACGGTGACTTTGAGGGGCGAACAAGCAGAAATTATTGTGGGAATGGAAAGAGAATATTGTACAAGTGGGTCATAGAGGAAAGGATGGTGGAAGAAGAGATGGGAGAAGCTGGAAGAGAAGGAAAAGTGTTGTAAGAAAGTCTGGGAAAAGGATCTGGAAGAAGTTGCCTTAAAGAGGGTCATGGAAAGAAGATGCCGGTAAGAAGTTGCCGGCAAGAAGATCCCGGTAAGATAATGCCGGTAAAAAGTTACTTGTAAGATGTCTGAAAGAAGATGCCTGTAAGAAGATGCAGGAAATAAGATGCCGGTAAGAAGACGTCTGTAAGAAGATGCCTGTAAGAAGATGCCGGTAAGAAGATGCCTATAAGAAGATGCCTATAAGAAGATGCCTATAAGAAGATGCCTATAAGAAGATGCTTATAAGAAGATGCTTATAAGATGCTAGTAAGAAGATCCCTGAAAGAAGATGCAGAAGCAGATAACAAGATGCCTGCAAGAAGATGTCAGTAAGAATATGCCCGTAGGGAAATGCCTGTAAGAAATTGCGGGTAAGAAGATGCCTGTAAGAAGATGCCGGTAAGATCCCTATAAGAAGATGTCTGTAAGAAGATGGAGGTAAGAAGATGTCAGTAAGAAGATGTCTGGAGGAAGATGCAGGTAAGATGTGGTGGCTCAATCGGTAGAGAGGTGGCCTGTAGTCCTACTGGACCCAGGTTCAAATCCCCGCTGGGGCAGGGAACAGTTTAAGAATTTGAATTTCACAAAATCAGAATTTACTGATCTACCAGAAGACCCGCCGACATGTCGTAAAAATACCCCCGCTAATACCAATACACCAGTCCTGTATGAGACAGCCCTAGCATGTATTCGATATGGAGTGTGGGTGTTAGCGCCGAAGTGGTGACATGTAGAGGTGTATGGTATGTAGGAGGACTACTGGGCCTTGAGAGCAGGCAGTAAAGCCTATGCCCAGAGTCGGACACATAAAAAAAAAAGAAAAAAAAAAAAAAGGTAAAGTGATACTGGTAAGATCATGCCGGTAAGATGTCTGGAGGAAGATGCAGGTAAGATGCCGGTAATAAGATGCCGATAAAAAGCTGCGTCTCAGAGTGTGGTGTAATGCGAGTTGTGTTCAGTGCCTGGGTGACAGACAGCCTGGGTCGACACCATTGTTGTAGTCAAGACCACGCACCTCGAGACCAAGACCAAGACCAAAACCTCCGAGACCAAGACCAAGACCAGATCATCCGAGACCAAGACCAAGACCAAACCCTCCGAGACCAAGACCAAGACCAAACCCTCCGAGACAAAGACCAAGACCAAGAATTTACGTGTCTGCTGAATGAATGAAGAGTAGCTGCAGCCTGCAGGTGCTGCACTGCTGGTCAGTTTTCACAGGCGTCTCGGTGCCTCGAGTGAGTGCACTAGTACCCCAATCACCCAGTTGCAGATTATGTGTCGATGCGATACTCAACACCTTTTCAATTAATTTAAGTTGATTATCGCACATGAGTTGAATGAGAGAGAAGAGGGCAATGGGGATAATTCCCGGGGCCAAAACTCAAGAGTATGGAGGGACCAGGGCCCACAGCAGGGCTGACAATTTTGCTTCTGTTTCTGGCCTGTGTCAAACGTTTTCCAAGGCACCCCAGGGCATGGTCATAGCTCTCTATGGCCCTGCACACGGATGTTACGACTTTTGAAAGTTTTTTAAGTTTTTAAACTTTTGAAAGTACGGTTATGAAGTTATAATATATGGTGTTGCATAGTTTGTCAGTGCCATCGTACTCATGGATAGCTGTATCTTCCTCATGCGAAAGCTGGTTTTCGGAAGACGAATTTTCGCACTTCTCTCCGAGCTTTACCCGTGCCCAAACGTTCCATACGCAACATATTTATCTTTCTTTTCTCGTGAACAGTCGAGGGGGACTACCTATTTTTCAGGATAATTACACAAGAGACCGAAGGGGTTTCGGGATACAGAGGTGGGAAGCAAAAAATATTCATAAATATAAAATATATATTTTACTTCCATAAGTGCTCCAAATACTTCATACGGTCGTACCCCCTATTTGTTTATGAGTACAGTTTTCACTAACTTTCCTTCTTGAAAGGGGCTCCCATTCGAGTCTGCTCACTGCCCTTCTTGCTACTACAGATGATTTATCGACCCCCAGTGCCCCCCCCACCCCCACTTTAGTGGGGCTAGAAACGCCACTGGGCCACATGGTCATGGCCCACCGCTCATAGGTGAATAAGTTGTATGAAATACGAGGGTGGCTTTGAAACCCTAGAAAATATTCTGATTTCTTCCAAAAAGGTCACAAAAGTCACTGCAGGCCTCCGTGATAGCCATTTGGAAGCTCTAAAGGGTCATAACTCGAAAGGTTGGAAGCCATTGATGTCTGACTTGGCCCCCATCGCTTCAAAATCCTAGCTACGCCCCTGTAAGGGAGGAAATATAAAATTTAATATATGTCAACAACTGAAGATCTAGGTAAAATATTTCTGCTTTCATTGCTTCATTGGCATGAAGAAACAACTATAGGAAAATAGAAATTTTTGTGGTTACGTTTTCCGAGCGAACTAGCTAAACCTGTGGTGTACGTGTACGAAGGGTGCGGGGATCGCATACACCATACACGTATATGAAGTACACGGAGGTGAACAGAGCTGCAAACATGCGTGCGTGCAAAAGGAGATTATCACTGCGAGAATGGCCACGTCGTGAATGCTCTCTCTACTCGCACACACTCTATCGGCGCTCACAGGGCTAGCTCATGCATCATCACCACAGCGCTATCCAGGCAGTATCTATAGACAATACAACGCTGTATGGCGCGCGGTGAATCGAATCTGCCGTGATTTTCCTCCGTGTATGATCATAAATTCCGACCCTCCCCATGCCACGATGCACTTTGTAAGGCTGGTCTCGACCTGGTCTCGAGCCAAAACTCAGAGACCAGAAGCTTCGAGACCAAGATCAGGACCAAGCCCACATCACGCGAGACCAAGATCAAGACCAATACCACATCAAACTGGTCTCGAGACCGGTCTCAAGGGCTACAACACTGTTCGACACCCTCGGTAATTGCCACCCGGAGCCAATTTGTACCCTTCTCCTTCACCATCACACTTTTCACTTACATCTCCATACCTCTTTTGCTTTCTCTCTCTCTCTCTCTCTCTCTCTCTCTCTCTCTCTCTCTCTCTCTCTCTCTCTCTCTCTCTCTCTCTCTCTCTCTCTCAGTTTTACCATGGTCTAATGTTAACCTAGTAACCTTCCGATGGTTTTATCCAGCGTAGGAGTGATCCATCGTCCTCCAAGGGTTACGTAATACTCTACACTGCCTTCCTCCTCATTTACAACACCCACCGCCAAGCCCCAGGGAATTGCAAGGCCTACAAAGTTTTCAGTCCTTCCCCCTTTCCTTCCTGTTTTCTCACCCTTCCCTTCCCCCCCCTTCCATTCTTTATTTCTTCCACTACTCCTTTCTTTCTTCCACTACCATTTCTTCTTTCCTTCCCCTACCCTTTCTTCATTCCTTCCCCTTCACTCCCACTCTTTTATGTTCCTCTTCCACTCCCCTAGCTCACTTCAGACTATTATTTCTTCCAGCCCACTGCCATTTATTTTCCATTAGCCAGTGTCCACGTTCGGCCTAAGCTCCGACCCGTCTTGCATAAATCTCCCTTCATTTTGATCCCGGCACCTTTCCTCTATAGACCTTGGCACAAATATTATGAAAACTGCGGTGGGAAATTATGGTGTTTATGGCCCTCTGGTGCCGGCCGGGATAAGATGGCGCTGTTGTCTTGGCATCAGTTTTTGTAAATATTATGAAAACTCTGGGGAATTTTCAAGTTTTTCGACGGCCTCTCCTAGCGGTGGTCATGGGGAAATGTTTTCTTCGAGGCCAAGGTTGAAAATAATATTGCAATTGTTGATCAGGGTTTTGTGAGTGTCAGATAAAAGAGAAGTTGTCCTCGACATGTTGAAAATATTATGAAACCAAACTGGGCTTTTGTGGGTGGTGATGGTGATGATTGTGGTGGTGATGATGGTGTTGGAGGTTGTGGTGGTGGTTAAATGAAGGAGATATATATGTACTGTCATGAGGACACAGCATGAAATATTTTCAGGCTAGATCAGAGTTTTGTACGTGGTCAAGTGTAGGTGTTGTCTGTAAGGCCAGTATTGAAAATACGAAAACAGGTTGGGTTTGGGGTTTTGAAAGTCGTGGCCCCCACAGCGGTGGTCAGATGAGGGTGTTGTTGTTTTCGAGGTCATGGGTAAAAATATGTAACTACTTTGGGATGTAATGTGTGGTTGACGTTGATGGCGGTGGTGCATAGGAGCGTGGTCGCCTGTGCCTGTGTCGTAAGCTTTAAGAAGCAGTCACAAATTATAATTTTCGTGTCGCTGGCCCCAGTGGTGAACGAGATTTAAGGAAGTTGTCTCCTACACAGCATCAAAGGCTGTAACAAAATATGATAGAAAATTTTGTTGCAGTAAAATTAAGGTTTACTCATTTTATATATATATATATATATATATATATATATATATATATATATATATATATATATATATATATATATATATATATTTACCGTGCAATCCGTCATCAGGTTGTTTTATTTAGCCTTAGGAAAAATTCCCCAAATACGAAAGTGCCACCATTCCCAAGAGCATGCAGGATTTTGTCCACACAACTCTAGTACATGTCTTTGCATTGTGCCAGGATGATAAATGAACATATAAAAACATAGGATAACCAGAGTTTTGTGTTTGGTTTCACATTTGACCACAAAAATCCCTTTAAAAGGCATAAATTTAAATAAAATGTCTAGGGGTATTTGCCTAAGGAATAATTGTGCCAGATCTGAAGCGAATTGGTGAAGAAATATAGGAACTGCAACATGCAGAAAAATGCTTGGAAGACTGAAAGAAGGGACCGAAGTAATTCACATAAATAAAAAAGTAAACAGTAATATCTGTTCAAGCTTTACGAAGATATTAGTTTCTGTTTAACTTTATATATACTATCAGATGATTATAATTCAGGGGAAGATTCTCGTTGTAACAGGGTTACTCCCTTCCGTACCAGCACGGCTTTTAAATCAGTTGACTGGTATCTATTCAGCCACCACGTACGCTCTCAACAAAAATTTTCGAATGCCATCACCTAAGGTGACCAGATTTGTTGGAGCAAAAAACGGGACATGCAGTGTGTGTGTGTGTGTGTGTGTGTGTGTGTGTGTGTATCATCATCATCATCATCAGCAGCAGCAGCAGCAGCAGCAGCAGCAGCCATTACAAGTCCACTGCTGAACAAAGGCCTCCTCCAACCTTCTTCACGAATTCCTTGACTGAGCCAGTCTTTGCCATGTTTTCCCTGCAAATTTCTCTATCTCATCTCTCCACCTCCTGTCTGGCCTTTTTCTGCTACGTTTACAGTCTCTTGGTTCCAGTCAGTCAACCTCTTGCTCCATCGATTATCCCTTATTCTTGCTAAATGGCCTGCCCACTTCCATTTCTGTTCTTTTATAACTTCTATAATATCTTTGACTTTAGTCTGCTCTGTCACCCAAGTTGATCTTTTCCTGTCTCTTAAAGATATTCCCAACATTGACCTTTCCATTGCTCTCTGAGAACGAATTAATTTATTTTCCATCGTTTTTGTTAGTATCCAAGTCTCACAACTATACGTCATAGCTGGAATTATACATTCATTATATACTTTTCGTTTCATACAAACTGGCAAGCTACTTTTCATAATGTCCTTATGTTTGCCGAAAGCTTTCCATCCAATTGTAATGCGTCTTTTTATTTCCCTATCATTATCTTTCGTTTTTTTAAGTATTTGTCCCAGGTAATTGTACTCCTCAACTTCTTCAAGAATTTCTCCACTTGTTCTGATGACGCTCCTTGATGTTTGAGGATTAAACATTACTTTAGTTTTACTCCGGTTCATCTTTAGCCCTACTTTGAGACTTCTCTGTTTAGGTCATTTAACATTTCTTGCAATGTCTCTGCTCTTTCTGAGATTGGGACAATCTCGGCTGCAAATCTTAAATGGTTTAGCTTTTCTCCATCAATGGTCACTCCTTTGTTTTCCCAGTCTAGCTTTCTGAAAATATTTTCTAGGCATGCTGTAAATAACTTTGGTGAAATTGTATCTCACTGACGAACACCCTTCTCAGTCTTAATTTTCTCTGAGTCCTTATGTAATTTAACTGTAGCAGTTCCCTCTTTATATATGTTTTCGTGCAGTTTTACAATGTTCTCATTCACTCCTAGTTCTCGCAATGAATTTATAATTGCTATGTGCTCCACTGAGTCGAAAGCATTTTGGTAATCAACAAAACCTAAGCATATATATATATATATATATATATATATATATATATATATATATATAGAGAGATAGATAGATACATACATACATACATACATACATATATATATATATATATATATATATATATATATATATATATATATATATATATATATATATATATATATATATATATATATATATATATATATATATATATATATATATATATATATATATATATATATATATATATATATATATATATATATATATATATATATATATTCAAATCCCGCTGAGGCAGGGAACAGTTTAAGGATTTGAATTTCATAAAATCAGACTTTACTGATCTACCAGAAGGCCCGCCGACATGTCGTAAAAATACCCCCGCTAATACCAATACACCAGTCCTGTATGAGACAGCCCTAGCATGTATTCAATATGGACGGTGGGTGTTAGCGCCGAAGTGGTGACATGTAGAAGTGTGCGCTACGTAGGAGGACTACTGGGCCTTGAAAGCAGGCTGTGAAGCCTATGCCCAGAGTCGGTCATATATATATATATATATATATATATATATATATATATATATATATATATATATATATATATATATATATATATATATATATATATATATATATTACCGATCTATATAGATTGATAGATACAGATATCTATCCATCTATCTATCTATCTATCTCTCTATATATACAGAGTACCTTATGCTAGTGGCACCGACTGCTTCTGCGCTCCACGTCGCCCTGAGACTGCTAATCAAACACTAATGTCCCAGACGAACTACGAAGATATCATACGGTGCGGTGAATAGGCTGACCAGAGTTACCAGTTGGTATTACAGATTTCATATTAACAGTTCGATATTTCCTTTGGTTTGAATTATGCATAAGTTTACAAATTCACCAAAATTTCATAAAAGAAGGTCATATTATATCTAATGTAACAGTAATTTTTCAAAAATGGGACATTTAAGATAATTTGCTCAAAAAGCGGGACAGTTCAGTCACAAGTTAAAAAGCGGGACAGACGTAAAAAAAGCGGGACTCTGGTCACCTTAGCCATCACCATTTTACTGTTTCGTAAAATGAATAAAGAATCGGAACACAGCTCATCGATGTACTGTAACACACTAGTCTCTGTTTCCGCAGCAGTTTTTCGGCCATATATGCAAGTGCATTGGCTTACATTCAGGTCACTCGTTCATGCACACTAACCACTCCGAAATGATAAGCTCCATTCTGTCCGTTCCACATCTGTCGTGTCCAGGCCTTCGAGAATTTTCTGGCGAGTATGTGCATTGTTGATGAAATTGAAGGTTCGTATGATCAGTGAACAGGAGTGAACCAAATACTCACGAGTACTCTGCTGATAGTTCTGTGTTTGAATTTTTCTTTATGTTTCTGGATTCCACATGCCCCATTTAGACCAGTGTTGACAGAATTTGATGATAATGATGATGATTATAATGATGATAACGGACTTTCTGAAACCAGTCATCTCACTTCTTTTCACATCCATCTTAGTGTCTCATAGTTTGCCACGAGAGTGAGAAGTGACAGGAAAAAGAGTGAAAGAGAAAGTGGCTGGTGTGTTGAGGGAGGAGGCGAGGACGATGAAGGCTGGGAATACCAAACACAGCATCTCTCAGAGTAGCTTAACTTTCTCCCTGTTCCTCTTGCTTGATTGGAACACACACACACACACACACACAGCCATGTGTGGAGAGTAGTGTGTGCAGGAAGGAAGGATATGTGTGGTAAGGGAGGCAATATGATAATGGTGCTGCAGGAAATCTTTGTAGTATTACTTATTATTTTCTTTTTATTCTCTGGTTTGTTGATTGGGCATTACCCTCCTCACCCTTATTTTTTTCTTTTTTTTATATATAATAACTAATGCTCTCTCTCTCTCTCTCTCTCTCTCTCTCTCTCTCTCTCTCTCTCTCTCTCTCTCTCTCTCTCTCAGCTTCTTCCCTTTCACTCCTGTCTTACTTTTCCTCGTTTGCTCTTTGTTTTTCCAACTTTGACCATTTGCTTCTTTACCTTCGAATATTTAAGGTTCATTTGTTGCCGTTTTCGTTTTCTGGATTCATTTCTTCTTCCTTTTTAGTTCTTATGTCTTCTCTCTTGTTTTTATGTTTGATCTTCCTTGTTTCTCTTTATCATTTATTTGCTCTGCCTCATGCTGTTCCTTCTCGTCCCCAGTTTGTGTTCGTTCCTCATCCTCTTCCTTGTCCATTATTTTTTCCTTCGTTTTCCTCTTCTTCTCCATCGTCCTCCTGGGCCTTCTGTTTTTTTCCTTTTTTATTTTTGGCCGTGTTCTCTCCATATCATCCTCTTCTTTGCTTCCTTCTTCCTCCATCGTCATGTTCCCCGGCTCTTTCTCTTCCTCTCCTCCCTTTTGCTCATCCTCCCCACACAAAATATGTACCCAGAATAGATGCCTAAACCAGCCATAAACAAGAATAACCAGGATTAGCACAGAGGCCGACGTTGTGCAGGCGAGTCAGGGCAGGACATGGCAGGGTATGGCAGGAGAGGGCAGGACAAGGCAGGGCAGGGCAGGGTAGTGTAGTGTAGACCATGTTAAGGTTTACCTAGGGAGGGAAAACTGGGAAATGAAAGGTGGGTTTGGACAGGGTGGAATAAGTTAGGGATGGGCAAGACAAGGTAATGCATAGCAGGCTGTGGGATGGCAGTGTGGTCTAGGCTGTCACAACATTTTCTGTAAAATGACGTCTTTGGAGGATTCATGCTTGCTACCTACAGTCGATTATATTCAAAATTGGGAGGACCCTTTCCACTTCAAAATGTCTCTTGTAAGCTGAGTAAAATCGTGTAGCGATGGTAAGAATAGAAGAAACACTGACATCATACTATTGACGGAGAATATCGTAAGCATGGGAAGAGTTACCATGCCCAAACTTTGGTAGGAGAACAAAGGCTTACAAAGGAAAGCAACAACAACAATATTCATCATTTTGAGTCTGTTACTAGGGTACATTAGGAAAGCCAGAAAAAAGATCATTAGAGTCCCTGGGAGAGTATATAAGGGAATTTATGAGGAGGTCAAGGAAGAGAAAAGTAGTTTAGACCAAAGCATAGCACAGTAGGAAAGAAGAGGGCGGGAGAATCAAGGAAATTGTTGGAAAGAGAAGGGTAGTGTTAGTCAAAGCCTGAAATCAAGACAAGGTAAAGTGAGGCAGGGGAGGTGAGCCATGGGAGGGCAGGAGAGTGCTGGGCAAAGCAGAGCACGTCAGGTCTGAGCTGGACGTGGTATGAATGAAGGCAGGTCGTGTAGGATGGAGAATACCAGCTAAAATGTTATACTCCATAGCTATACAAATTTAACCACGTTTGCTCTTAACATGCAGTCTGGGTGAGGCACGAGAGAGACAAGCACACGCAGCCTCAAGACACACACACACACACACACACACACACACAAAACAGGTTCGTTCTATTAGTGCTGGGACTGAGTCACGCCAACCATTATAACTAACGCGTGAGACTCCAACACCACACCTTTCCCACCGCCAGAGGGCCAAATACTGTACAGTTACAGTTCAGGCTGGAAGATGGAAACGAAAGAAGAAAGAAACACGTTGACCGACAGAATTATCATCATCATCATCATCACACTTTCCATTAGTAGATGGAAAGGTCCTTGAACTGATCATCATCATCATCATCATCACCATATTTTCCATTGGTAGATGGGAAGGAACGTGAAATCATCATCATCATCATCATCATCATCATCATCATCATCGTCATCATGGGACACATGCGGTAGAGTAACAAGGCTGCGTCCTAAGGTCTTAACACTCTCGAATCCGCCAAACTCTCCTTTGCTCTTAGCCTCCCTCTCAAAGTATTCTTTTCATCCTGGTCTCCTTTCCCGCCTCGTCATCCCTCTCGCCGTACAGTACCATTCCGTCTTACTTATCACCTTATCCCTCCTCCTCCTTACCAGTTTTCCTACGACCTGCCCTCTTCTTGCCCTCCATACCAATTCGTGATTCCATTGTTCAGAAAATGGAGACAGTGACGTACACGAACCAGGAGGCGTCTGTGGTGATCAGCGCCTACTACTGCTTGCCCATGGACTCCCTTACCTTCCTCACCTACCAGCTGCTCGTCCTCTTCGTCATCCCCGCCTTCCTCATAATCCTCTTCTACACTGCGGTCATCAGGGAGCTCTGGAGGTCCACCAAGAACATCAAGGCCCTGACCAACGCCACCAGGGGGTAAGATGTAGGCCAGGGTATATGAGGGAGGGTGATGTGTACTATGGGTAAGATGTAAGGCAAGGTATATGAGAGAGGGTGATGTGTACTATGGCTAAGATGTAAGGTAAGGTATATGAGCGAGGGTGATGTGTACTATGGCTTAAATGTAGGGCAAGGTATATAAGGGAGGGTGATATGTATTGTGGGTAATATGTAGGTCAAGGTATGTGAGGAAGGGTGATGTGTACTAGGGTAAGATGTAGGGGAAGTGATATGAGGGCAGGTAATGTGGGTAAGATGTAGGCCAAGGTATATGAGAGAAGGTGTTGTGTACCTTAGGAGTTAGAAAGGTGTAAGTGAAGTGAGGTGATAGATAAGTGTAAAAATTATATATATATATATATATATATATATATATATATATATATATATATATATATATATATATATATATATATATATATATTAATTACATATCTGTTTTTCTACATAGCTATCTACGTATATCTCTCTAACTGTCTGTCTATTTTTTTATTTATTGGAGAGAGAGAGAGAGAGAGAGAGAGAGTCACCATTCCCGCGACTTTTAATCAAGAGAAATTCTTTCCCACTCCACCCTCGCTTGTCTTTCATTGTCCCCACCTCCATCCTCTTTGATTAAGGCGAGTAACACACAGCCGAATATATTTTGTGAGCCTGAACGTTCCCTTTCTATAATTTTATATTTCTTTTCTTTTATTATGTGAACTTGTTATTTTCTTTATGTTATATTATCTTAATTCTGGGCTTGAGTATGTGATATTTTTATTAGATTTGTATTACTCACATCTCCTACTCTGCGAGCATTAAATGTCAGAATCATGTTTAAGTTATGTTACTGTTATCTTGAAGGCCTTAGCTCTCTACTCACAGAAAAAAATAAAAATGGAAACCTCGATGTAAAGTCCAATAGGAGAAACTACGGTGAGTGTGAGAGCTGTAGGTTGAAGAGAAGGCTAAGGTTGGTGTGGGTGTGTGTAGAGGTGGTGTTACTGAAGGTAGGAGGTTAACATGGAGGTAAGGTTGTGCTTGGTGTGGATGTATGGAGAGGTGGGTATTATTTGGCACACGAAAGATTGTGATTGGTGGGGAGGCAATGCTTGGTGAGGGTATATGTAGAAGTGAGTATTATTGGAGGTAATAGGATCAGCACCGATGCCTCCCTCCCACGCTTCCTCTCCACTTTCCTCCCTTTTACTCTCTCACTTTCAGACACCAGTTCCTTGAGCCAAAGAGCGTTATATATCGTTTGTTCGTGCTACCACCAAACGATTTTGTTCAGTTTGCAACAGACTTATCACACTGGAGGCGTAAGTTATGGCTTTCATTTGTCCCTTAGCTGTTGGAGATCCCAAGTTAAATAAAAAAAAAATCATGAGGTGGCAAAATTATACGACAAAATGACGCAATCTTAGTAAACAGGATTAAGGTCCATAAGTGTCATGCCACAGCCAGTACCAACAAACAGGCCAGTAGTTACTGAGTGTATTTAGCTTTTATTTTTTTGTGTTGGGTAAAGGCGTTCACCATCCACTCACTAAATGCAGTTACCTTCTGGTGACGTTGCAGCCAAGTGGTTTCCTGTATTCCGGGAAACCATTCGCTACGCTGAGTGGTAATCATATGACCAGATAAATAACTGATTTTCCTGTCGGTTAGACACTTCAGCCAGATATGGGCGGTTAGGATTTACATGCAAGGTATGACGGGGGTGTATTGCTTTAATAATGCTTTAAGTGTCAGGTCTTAGTATAGTCCAGCCCCGGGCCCTTATGCTTCTTGTGGGACAATACAAGATTACATAATGGATGAACTGTTGTGTTTTGACGTAACTTGGGATTCCCTTTTAGTAAATATTTAGGTGTGGTGTGGTGCGTAGGTCAATTGTTATGTATTAATTTTGTCTCCTCTTTTATGATGTAGGTTATAAATTACAAAATGGCCCAGTTCAAAATACTTATTATTTAGAGCACTTCATACAGTGTTATTGTTCCGCCATCTGCTGTCTACTCTCATTCACTTCACACTGACATCTATTACTTGTGGCACGCATCCACCCACCCATTCTCCTCACTCACACTTTACATATCCTCACCATCATATTCACATCACACACCCTAAACTCCCACACACAAGTACACATTCCCCACACTTACACACCTC
Organism: Coenobita brevimanus; assembly: GCF_032717465.1. NCBI lineage: Eukaryota > Metazoa > Arthropoda > Malacostraca > Decapoda > Coenobitidae > Coenobita > Coenobita brevimanus. Next base: position 23,053,234 of record NC_137016.1, on the reverse strand, counting down.
CACACGCACATGATCTCTCTCTCTCTCTCTCTCTCTCTCTCTCTCTCTCTCTCTCTCTCTCTCTCTCTCTCTCTCTCTCTCTCTCTCTCTCTCTCTCTCTCTCTCTCTCTCTCTCTCTCTCTCTCTCTCTCTCTCTCTCTCTCTCTCTCTCTCTCTCTCTCTCACACACACACACACACACACTATCCTTATACCCCACATTCAACGGTAGTGAGGAGAAGTGACAGAGCCACGCACCCTCACAAACACCCTCTCACACACTTAGCAGCAACGAGGGAGGAGCAGTGCAGAGAGCCACACACCCTCACACACACCCTCTCACACACTCAGCAGCAGCGAGTTGGAACAATGCACACAGAGCCACACACCCTCACGAACACCCTCTCACTCACTCAGTAGCAGCGAGGGGGAGCCGTGCACAGACAGCCACTACCTGCGAGTGAGGGGCGGCAACGAGGTGATGGGCGGGGGATGTGGGCGTGCCGGGGCGAGGAATGGGCGTGCGGGTGGAGACTCAGCCTACAACAGCTCCGCCTCCCTCTACGTGCCGTACAACTCCACCCGCTCACGTACACCTTCCCCAGGCGGCCGTACCATCCATTAGAAGATCAGGGAGAAGGGCGAGGATGTCAAGAAGACCAGGAAGCAGGTGGGTGAGCAGAGTTCAGGGTGGATGACTGATGGGTGAGCAGAGGTCAGGGTGAGTGACTGGTGGGTGAGCAGGGGTCAGGGTGGGTGACTGGTGGGTGAGCAGAGGTCAGGGTGGATGACTGATGAGTGATGGGTAACAGGGGTGAGTGATGGGTGATTGGTGTGTGAGCAGGGGTGAGTGATGGGTGATTGGCAGTGAACAGAGATGAGTGATGGGTGATTAGCGGTGAACAGGGATGAATGATGGGTAATTAACGGTGAACAAGATTGAATGATGGGTGACTGGTGTGTGGTGGGCGAGCAGGGGTGACTGTCGGTAGCACCATCCAAAAGATCAGAGAGAAGGCTGAGGATGTCAAGAAGGCCAGGAAACAAGTGGGGGAGGGGGCATGAGTGACTGGGAGGACTGGCTGGAGAGATCGTCTGTTCTTTGAAATGAGTTTGATTCCAGGTTTGGCCAGGAAACTGTCAGCTTAACTGAATTTCTTTAAAACATACTTTCCTGACCTTCCACAAGACCCACTGACATGTCATAAAAACACACCCGTTAATTCCAGTACATCATTACTGCATGACATACCTGTAGGATGCATAATAATCGTCTGTGGGTATTAGTACTGAAATGGTGACATGTAAATTTTTGTGGCATGTAGGAGGACTTCGAGGACTTAGGGACAGGGCTCTTAAGCCAGTGCCCTAAAATGAACACATTAGAGAAAAGGTGAAAGTATATAGCCTGTAGGAGGACTGCTGGATTTCAGGAAACGGCCACCAAACCTATATTCAGAACTGGATAAAAAGACATGTTGTGCTTGTTCTTTTTGTATGCTGTGATATATGGTCATTTTCACTGGGCTTTGTGTAGAGAATCATTATTGTTCAGGCAGTCGAGTTGCTGATTTGGGGTAGTTTTTTCCCCCTGTGTTGGGCACCAACAATTTATATGCTGGTCTATATTTACATTGTCAGGTAATCAAGATGCTGACAGTGGTGGTGGTGCTGTCCCTCCTGTGCTGGGGACCAACTGTTTATATGCTAGTTGGTACTTACATTGTCAGGTAATCAAGATGCTGATAGTGGTGGTGGTGCTGTCCCTCCTGCATGCTGGGGACCAACTATCGTCATGAGCATCTGCATTAACCTCGGCCTCCGACAATTTACTGAGGTCAGCTCTTAATATCTTTACCACGTTACCACATAGTTTATGAGTTTCTTGTTTTAATGTACAAAAGTATTTTGTGGTATTCCTCTCTTGGGGGAGGCGGAGGCTGAATTGGTAGAGAGGCGGCCAGCAGTCACAATGGACCAAAGTTCGAATCCCGGCTGGGGGAAGGAACAGTTTAAGGATTTAAATTTCATAAAAGCAGACTTTACTTGTCTACCAGAAGACCCGCCAACATATAAAAATACCACTGCAAATATCAGTACACCAGTCCTGTATGAGACAGCCCTAGCATGTATTCAGTATGACGGAGGGTGTTAGCGCCGAAGTGGTCACACGTGGAGGTGTGTAGGAGGACTACTGGGCCTTGATGATAGGCCTTGAAGCCTTTGTCCAGAGACATCTGTTTTCATTCTTTCTGTACATTTGATCCTGTGAACATCCCCTTGACAGACTGTACAATTTCAACATCGTGTTCAGCCTGCTACCGTTCCTGTTATGAGTCCATATTATATTTACAAATCATAATAAATAGATATATGAATAGACAGATAGACAGCTCTATGCGAGCCTGGGAATGGGAAATGATCTTGCAAGTTACACTGAGGAAAAGCTGATGACAGATTAGGAAGTAGCCAGTCAGGAGATAATGCAGTTAGTTTGTCAGCGATACAGCGGGAGAACAAATGCCTAGTGACCATACACACACATACACACATACTCACACAGAGGCTTCTAGAACTTTCCAACCACAGTGAACACATGTGACACGACTCCTGTTCCACCAGAATTTAGGAAAGAGAGCTCAGAAGAAGAGAGGCCATAGAATCGACAGGTAGTGGGGAGAAAGGCTTAGCAACTTGGAAGAGAGAGAGAGAGAGAGAGAGAGAGAGAGAGAGAGACAGGGAGACAGAGACTCTACTTACACTCACTCGTGTGCGAGAGAATTGTTAATATTTCCAAGACAAATAAAAATAGTCCCATACTCTTCTTTATCTCTCCTGTCATTGCATGACAAATGGGAACCAAGATTATCAACGTACAAACAACTCAAGTATACTCGTAACAACCGCTCATCCACAAGTCTAATATATATAACTTCTCTACAAGTAACTACAAAGTCTTTTTTATGACATTTTGGTAGCAGCGAACGTATACGAACCTCGTCTACGAATCAACAGTGAATTCCTACAAAATATCAAGATTGAAAACAAAAAAATACCTCTCACAACCAACGAACTACAACCATCTACAATCAACTACAAGTAACAACTCTACGAGTCGTCTATATAATCTTCTACACGCACCTACAAGTAGCGGCAGTCTTCATCCTACAACGAGTAAATCACAAGAAAGAAGGACCACGAATACCTCGAGGAAGAAAAACAAAACAAACAAACGGAAAGTGAGACACGACTCACAATTCACAACTACCAGACCTACAAAGTCTTTTTTATGACATTCCTACATTGCTGCATCAACCCCATCATCTACTGCTTCATGTCCAAGAACTTCTGTCGGTCCATGAAGCGTATGCTGGGTCCATCGTGCCGCTCTTCTTCCCCCAGCCGCTGATGTAGCTGCTTCTGCTGCTGCTGCTGTCCAGCCGCAACCCGCCCCCCTTCCCCGCATCCTGCTCAACCGGGTAGTCACCAGGAGCATCTACTCATCATATTCACCAGATGGCACCAGCAGACACACTGATCTCGAGACTGTTCGCTATGTAGTTGGCCTTTAGTCAGGATTAAGTCTGCTTCTCTTGTTTGTTATCTTTTGTACGTGTGAGGTCTTCAGTCACTTCTGCCTCTCATATTGTTGACCACCGTCTCCTCAGGCTTCTCCCCTTATATAAAATACCTTCATATTCGAAGCTTCTTGTATCATTCTCTAATCTACACCTTATAGATTCAACATTTACTTTTTCCAACAGCGCTACATTCAGTCATGCTTTTCACCCAGAACATACTACGCCAGCTACTTTTTTTTTTTTTTTTTTTTTTTTACATTGCTGTTCCTCCAGTGACTCAAGATAATCAATGTCCTTCTTGAATAAACCACAAATTGCGTCCAACCACGTAGTTAGTGTCTTGTATGTTTGTGTGAATCCTTAGGTTAGTGAGCAAATTGTCCCAGTCCACACTAAACATACAGTACAGTGTACATATACTGTACTGTATACTCACTCAGTCGTGTATATACAGTAGCACCAGCAGGTTAGGCATATGTAGTTTTAAGGAAACGTGAATTTTATGATAGTTTATGGGAATAAGAATCTGATAAAGCTATATTTTACAAGAGGTGTGTGTGTGTGTGTGTGTGTGTGTGTGTGTGTGAAACTGAGCTTCAGAAGAGACTATTCTATATAAAATTAACCTATATTTTGCATACCACGAGGCAGACGGATGAGTGGGATAATATTAGTACAGTACCTTTCAGTATTTTGCAGAATGAATATAAATAATTTCATTTTTTCCCGATTGAAGTGGTTGTAGTTTAGAGTTTGATTTAGTAATTTTGGTGTGAGAGTTTTCCAGTTCTTTGAGAGATCCTCACCATTGCTCGTTTTTGCTGCTGCCAGGCGGTTTTGTTCAGGTTGAGAGATCTCCCTAAAGGGGGGTTACTGAGGGCTGTGTGTAGACTTCTCAATTCAAAAAGCCTAGGTTGGGTAAAATAAACATTAAATACAAAGACCAGAATAATAATGACGCCCTCGGGCTCAAGGGGTTTAGCGACCTGAATGATAACTGTTTTCAACATTCAGATCACTAAGTGAAAAAAAAAAAAAATGAAATTATCATTTCAGTTACACTGGCATCTTTTATTGATATAATCATGTTCATCCAAACATTACTCATCTTGGAAAAAAAAAAAAAACTCGGTTACTGAAAAGGCTAACCCCTACTCGCCGGCTAGCGTACATGTGCGGTTGTAAGTCCCAGGGATGTAATGATTGTTCCTGTACAATTGACAGGTGAGGGTTTTGAGCCCGACTTTGCAACCAGCCGACTTCAACTTCAGGCACTACAGTCCCTGTTATGTTTCCAGGCATTACAAACCCTTTATGTTTCCAGGAGTTACCAACACGCATCAGCCAACCAATGCCTATGGTAGAATTTGACTGCTACTTCCGCTACATTGCTGTATTGTGTAAATGGTTTACCGTGGGGGACAATGACAGACCAAATACGTGAGGAATAAATAAAGTAATATTTTATCAGTGAGGTTTCTTGTGAATGGGAAGTTTTTCTTTTTGTAGTTTTGAAGCTAGTTTGTAAAAAAAAAAAAATGTGTTTAGTAACATTAAGCATTATGTTGCATCTACTTACGGTATATTCGCATGTTTCACTTGCTGCAGATCGCATAAAAATATTCAGTAAAATTATTTGTGATGATTTTTATGCAATTATTACATTTTCATTGTAATTATATAACGATATCAAGTCGGCTCTGCTTGAACGGCTAAGTTCGCAGGAAGTGCTGAACATGCCATAAGCTCCAGGATGACCTTTGTACAAGGTGAGTAAAGACATATAAATGATTAGTGTGATGTATATTCTATTACCATCTCATAATAGTAAAGGTAGGCTTTGAGGGGGTGAATCCTCCCCCCCCCCCCGTAGCTCTGTGCAAGTCTCCGAAATTTCTGTCATAATGGAGGATTAGTGATGGCCATATCTAACCCCGGCAGTTTGATAAGTCTGTCGCCAGCTGAATAAAACTATCAGTATAGAGTAAAAATAAAATAAGAGGTAATCATTGTGAAGGAAGTACTCATTCAGCCTGTCCCTGACACGTCTTCTATGTGGGCTATAATTCTGGCTAACGCCTAGCAGTGTTATTCAGCATAGGTGAGACGTCTCCGGGGTGTTGGAGTGAAGAACACGGCAATAACAGATACCAAACAATATAACACTGAGGCATCGTAGCCGCATCATTGAAAGCATCATAACCACACCACTGAAGACATGGTATCATCTGCTTTATATATACGACCGTAAAACAACAAAATACATTTTTTAAAAAGACGTCACCGTATTCAAGGAGTTAATGGAGACTTTGTTTCCTTCACCTCAATGCGGCTTTACTTAACTAAAAAAAAGAAAAATCTGGCAGTAATAAAAAGAATAATATGTACGTGTAACGGAGTTGACTGGAAAACTAAAGGAAAATTGCAGCTTTCAAGGGAACACGGCCACAGAACTTAACCTCTTGAACACAATGACGTAATTTGTATTTTTATTCGTGCTGCTGTCAAAGTATTACATTTGGCCTAAATGAGGTTTTTCAAACAGAAGGGGTAAGGTATAACCTAAAGAAAGTCCAACACTACTAAAGATCCTTCTCAGGTTGTATAAATTCTATTGTGGGCAGCAAGAATAAACTGAAAAATACATCAGTGGAGCGAAGAGACTAAGCAAGCATAAAACTGCATCTGTAAGGATAATGTACGCTACTCGCAGGTGTAAAGGCAGCAAGAAATCTGTGCTCTGAATTAATATGTGTCAAGCTACGGGCAGGTACACTCAGGTGGGTATTCTGGGATTCTTCTGTGGGTAAGATGACTGAATTTGAAAAATTTCATATTTTTTATTCACGAATTTTCTTGATAACACCGACATTTTATTGCTTGGAACTTCATAACAGAACTTTGCATAATGTTTCAGATATTAAAACAGTTTGCAAGTCAGCACACGCTATTTCGTGGCTTATTAATGCTAGTCATCTAAATGCTAATGCTTGCTACATCATGTTTATCTTTTCAGTACTCAAAAAGTTTTAGTCTTCCGTGGGTTTTCCATAATATATATATATATATATATATATATATATATATATATATATATATATATATATATATATATATATATATATATATATATATATATATATATATATATATATAATTATTCGTTACACTCTACGTGTCGTACAGTCTGCATCCCATAATGAAAGTTTTTGGCAAAGTTTAGGGCGTCATTGATTATGGAGGTAAAACAAGCTTGCAGTGTGAAACAATTGTATTAGTTTCGATGTTTGGCGACAAATGTCATGTATCCATGAGAGAGAGAGAGAGAGAGAGAGAGAGAGAGACTCCAGGAATAAAGTCATTTAATAACTTGGCGTCATAACAACTGGGTCATATGATGAGAGACGCCAGGAGGTTGGATGCATGTCTGCTGCATCAACAATGGCGATTCTAACTACGTATCCGGGGCAGGAAATCATTATCCTCTAAATTTACAGATGCTTTACTCAGTGGAAAAGTATTATCCACAATTAGTGAATCCCACAGACGTTCTGAGTCATTGTGATTATACTGATTGGTGGTTTAGTGTTGGTGATGATGTGGTTTCATGGTGGTGGTGGTGATGTGGTGGTTTAGTGGTGGTGATTGCTTACCGAACCCATTTGCGCCCAGTGTCCTCAATATAGGACGGAACTGGGCATTTTCAAGTCAGTAATGGTAGCCACGGGGTAGGGACTTATGAGCTTCGCGACTATGAGCCGATAGGCGGAGGGCAGTACCCTTAGTACCCTTTCAGCACAGTCCCTGACACAGGAACCCTGGACCTAATGGGTTAAAAGAAATATAAAGCTGGCGGCGCTACTGCCAGGGTCATATGCCGCCGGATATCAAGGCAAAAGACAAATTAAAAAACAAGAATTCTAAATGAAGGAAAAATATCAACACCACATCACACCCAAATTCGCTTAATTACAAAAGACACCCCAAAAAGAAGCATTAAGCACTAAAAACAAAACAACACCAAATACTAAATCTTATGAAACAGTCCAGCTGCCTCCACAGTGTTGAGGGTTCCCCCTCCTATACAACAGGCTCCTCCCCAAGCACCGACGAAAGACGGTACGAGCCATCACCGTTTGTTGGTATAATGGGGTGACGGTGGTGGTGCAGTGGCTTGATGGTAGTTTGGAGATGATAGTGTCTTCTTGGTGCTGTGGTGTTATGAGATGATTCGCTAGCTGCGGCAGTGGTGGTGATGGCATACTGTGCTTATGATGCTGGTGTGGTGCTGATGGAGGGTGTGACAATGGTACCGGAGAATGAAAACCCAGTCGGCCAACGCACACCGACATCAACCAGCCAATTCTTGGAGCTTTTCTAATTCATCATACTCCATTGTTAGTAATTTGGTTCACAACATAACCAAATACGCCCGATAGGTAAGCCGTTTTGACTTAACTGTTCAGACAGGAACGCATATTAATGATAATGTATGGTGTGTGTAGCCGGAATTAGTTTGTCAACTATGCATCTGAGTGAGTGCAGTGAAGAGAGAGCTGGGTGGCTCACATCAGCATTAATCGTTCACCTTCCATAACTTCCTACTCATTTTACCATCACTTGTTATAAATTTACTGATCTTGCACAGGAGAACGTTTATTTTAGGTACGTTGTATGTCTAACGCCAAGGTTGCGATCGGTCACATCTCTGAAGGATTCTGTTGTTACGCCAGTCAGCCTCCACAAACTCCAGCTAGTCAGTTGTCAGTTGTAGTCTTTATTTTTTATTTATCGTAATTTATCCTAAGTGATTTTTGTGCTATTGCGAAATTAATATTTCCAGTAGTATTATATGTAACTTGAAATGGGAAAGAGAATTCCCAATATGGGCGACATGATTTTCTCTCTGTCTATCTATTGCCAGACGCCTGAATTCCGTTAGGGGTGGCCACAAACAAATCGCCTCCATGTCACCCTGTCCCCCGCTATTTCACTGCCCTGCTCCTAGCTCACATGCCCCTCTCTCGTATACCTCTCCACTCATCCTACCATCTCATCCTCGACCTCCCCCTTCCTCTCCCCTCCTCCACCTCACTCACACACACTCTCCTTGTCAGTCTCTCACTCTCCAGCCACTCCACACGGCCAAACAACCTCACTGTGTTTCTCCTAACGCTTCCTATCACATCCACATCCACACCACACCGCTCCTTCACTTCCTCATTTGTCCGTGTGTCTCTCCACGTGACTCCACATGCTCCTCTCTAATAACTCATTTCCACTGCTCTCACTCTTGACTTCTGTCCTTCCAACAAGGTCCAAGCTTCACTTCCATACGTTAGAATTGGTATCACAATACTGTCACGTAGTAACTTTTTCACATCCATACTCACTTCCCTGTTTCTTATCACTGTTTTCAAGGAACCAGCAACATTTCTTCCTTGTTGTACCTTTTGAAGCACTTCACGCTCTAAATTTCCATCCTTACTCATCACACTACCTAAGTACTTAAATGCACTCACATTTTCCATTTCCTTCTCATCCACCCTCACTGTACATTCACTGACTTCACTTCTCTCGAAGACCATAACTTTACTTTTCTCTACAGTCATCTTTAGATTCCTTTTCGTACACACTTTCCCAGACTCACCCACCAAGCCTTGCAGCTTCCCTTCGTCTTCACTTAACAACACAGTGTCATCTGCAGACAACAGTACAGTAGAGGGAGTTTCCAAACACTGCCCTCTCTCACTAGGGCAGCTCCAACATCCACTGCCCTACCTTGTGTTTCCTTTATAACCCCATCCATATACAGACTGAACAACCATGGAGACATGACACGTCCCTGTTTCAGTCCAACCTTCATGTAGAAAATTCACTCAGTTTTCTTTCCACACGCACTGCATGCAGCCTTAGCACCCTCATACATACTCTTCACGGCATTCAACAACTTCATTATCTACTCCACATATTCTTAATACTTTCCACAATCCTTGTCTATCCACCCTGTCATATGCCATCTCCAAATCCATGAAGGCCGCATACAACTTCTTTCCTTCTCCAGAAACGTTTCCACTATAGATCTAAACATGAATATCTGATCTTCACAACCTCTTCCCTTCCTAAAACCTCCATGTTCTTCTCCAACTACTGTAATTCAGTGTTTCTTAACCTATTCCGGCTTCAGCACCCTCGGTAATAAGGTCTTAGTCCAGCCAGCACCCCTTTACATCTATTTACTGGGACTACAGTTGCTACATTACTGCAGGGTGAAAGTAAAGTGCAGTAAGCTTCTTCCTAAAAGTTTGTTTTATACTTTCTCAAAAAAAAAAAAAAAAAATCAAGGATGCCAATACACAGCAAAACTAATAAGGAAAAAAAAAATGATGCAACATTTTCCAGCAACCCCTAAAATTGAATTCAGCACCCCAGGATAAGAAACGCTGAACTAGTTCCTCTGGTATATCCCTAATTCTGTCAATAAGTATCCTACCATATACTTTTCCTAATTCACTAAGGAGACTAATGCCTCAATGATTACCACATACTTCTCTTTCCCCTTTTCCTTTGTACAGGGGAATAATGATTAAATAATAATGATTATTCAAAAGCCAAAAAATTGCGATGTGTCAACTCGACATGCTCTGGTGTGGAGAACCTCGATGCTCAGTGCACGTGGTACTGCCTAAGTGGTTACTGTGTCCGCTTGTATTGTATCGTCTTCCTGTTATATTACTTGCAATTGCTATCGTTGCTTGGCGTCAGTTTACGTTTGTGTGCGTCAGTAAAGAGGCTGAGGTTGGAATGTACTAGGCCAAGTTGATACAACGTAGACAGACGAGTGTGTTGGTGCGGTGGTGAAGGTAAGGCGTGAGGAGGTGTGTTTTAATATGTTGTGTTACTGAAGTGCATGGAAATAGGTTCTCTGCAGGTTATTTATGTATTTTTGTTGATTTGATGATGTATTTTAGGCCTTATGTTATTTATGTATCAAGTGCCTGACGTCATAGGCCTACATTTCTCTGTATTACCTGTACACATTACTGACAAATATTTGTGATGCTTACTGTTCTTCCACTTTAACTTGACCCAGATTTTCAGATTTTGCAGCTTATTTGGCGTAGCTCAGTGGCAAAAAATGACAGTGCGACAGCTCAACATCCTTTTTCATAGCACGTACTTGTGGCTAGCATCATATTCTAGTCTTAGTCAGCTAGAACTCCGCACTCGGGATTAATTCATCCTCTGTGTCCTGATCTGTTAGTTGTATAATTAAAGGTGGCGAAGAAAATGCAGGCACTTTTTCTATATCGTAGTTTTTCGGTTGGGAATGTAAGAAGTGGAGTGTACATCAGGGAGGCTGGTCGATTTAAACTCACGGGAGGCTGGATGTAAATTTTAATGGACAGGTGTGGAGGCGTTTATGCCCAGACCACGCAGGATGAACTCTGGAATTAGGTGTTTACCAGCAGGTGTTGTAGATACATTGTATTATACGTCTAGAATCGGACACATTAATCGGGTTGCATCAGGCAAAATGCCTCGTCTCGTCCTCCGTCATTAAGCTTCCAAACCCTCCGGTTCACATGCTATGTTTCATATACATCTCCATCCTGTCCCTCCACATCATCCCTGGTCTTCCCCTCTCTCACTCCGCCTCCATCTTATCTCTATACACGTTCCTAAAAAGTCTTTCTCCATTCCATTCCACATGACCAAATCATCTCTGGGTATTTGCAGCACTTTGTAGCACATCCACATGAACACGACAACGATTTTTAGCGTCGTAGGTTAGAGCGGGGCTAACAGTACTGTTGTGCAACGACTTCTATGCCAACATGATCACTTCCGTATTCCTTATCACTGCCCAAGGTGCTCCTACAACCTTACTTAACGGTTATACCCCTTCTTGTCCTACATCGTCTAAACTCCCCCGCCTCCTCCTTCCTCAATACACTTCCTACATATTTGAGGAGATTTACATTCTCCATATCCTGATCATTCTGCCATACGATGTACTCTATGAATTCATTCCTTTCACGGACCATAACTTTCACTTTGCCATATTCACTTTCATATTTCGTTTCTTACACACTCTACCAAAATTATTCACAAAGCTTTGCATCTCCCACTCATTTTCACTTCACAAAACAGTATCATCAGCAAATACCAGTGCTGATAATTTCTGAACCTGGTAATCTCTCAGACTCTCACCAAGGACAGGCACTCCATCATACTCTGTTGATGTTGGTCATCAAAAAAATGGTGAATGAGTACAACGAAGGTCAGTGCCTATCGATGGCACATAGGGTCATTGCTAAAGTTCGGTCTCAGAAAGCGACACGAAGCAAATAAATTCACTAGCAATTTGCCAGTTATGGTGCGACGAGCACAATGGTAACGTGTTCGTCTCGTGATCTATGTGTGTCGCACATGTGGGGCTTGAAATCCAGGTCTTGGCAGACACATACAATGGTTGGCGGTGGCATGTTCTTTCATGTGTTGACATAATGTTTCCACCCTGTCGTTTCTCCCAGTGACATACAGTATATACTGTAGAGTATGAAACACACACTATTCAAATGCAACCCTTCGACTTTTACATGCATTAGGCTTCCCATAGACAACCCTTTCCTATTCATACTTAGTCAGCATGGGGAACATATTTCTAGCTACAATTCTCCCACTCAGAAAGTCTAGATCTGATTAAAACCGTTCGATTTGTCTGTCATGTTACCATGAACGTTGTCCTATTTTTATCAAAATCCACTATCGTCATCCTTATTTGATCTTCAAGCTTTCCACGTAGTCTGGTTTGATTAGATTTAAAACGGACTCATAGGGTCGATCCTACGTCAGTGACCTTAGACTGAATGCCTTCTACATCGAACAACTTCATCCTTGCCTTACCATCAACACTTCCACCAGGTTTTGTATAGATTGGATCAAAATTACGTTGATCATACCGTGTAAACTTGATCTCCGACCATCTGGTCTCAAAAGCAATAAGTCAGCCCCTAGGAAAACCGTCAATACTTCCACCAACTTTCGTGCAGTTTGAATTATTTTGCTCACACACACACACACACACACACACACACACACACACACACACACACACACACACACACACACACACACACACAAACACGATACCTCTACTACACTTCCGTGGATGTGGGTGTAATGGCGTCCTCGGTTAAAAGGGTTAAGTACACACACCTGATTCTCCATGACAATGGTCCGTATGTTTACTAATAATTCATGCTACTATTTGTGTTACTGTTACTATCCCTCAGTGCCGTTGTTATGTTACCCTTGGAGATGTAATGTGTTGTGTTACCTTTAGTGTAACGATTATGTTAATTTTTGAACTGCCTTAATGCTGATATTGTTCTCCCTTTACGGATGCAAGTTCATGATACCTTTAACGTTACGGTTACAGTTCCTTTAGAGTTGCAAAATCATGTCACCTGTAGTGCTACAGGCTAATTACGTTCCCTCTTGCTACTTTTAGAGCTACTGTTTTGTTCCCTTAGAACTGCAATAATCAGTGCTTCATTAGTGCTGTAGTTAGTTGACAGCAGTGGTTCTCTGCAGGTTTCTGTTCACTACCCTTTTATTGAATACGGTACTGCAAGTCATCGCTACTCGCACATTTTCCTAGTTTCAAATTTGTCTTCCGATGGACGGTAAATACAACAGTTGTCTTACCATAGACCGATGACAGCTGTTGAAAGATAAAAGTAGCACGCTAAACATCTATGTCCTATTTTATTATTTGTTATATGAGTACGACATATGTACGAAATTTACCTTCAGACTGCATTGACGATTACATTTGCCATCACTAATGAATAAAGTCATACATCAATAACCACGTACTGTCAAAGAAACTATTCCTGTAACACACCCCGCGTCTTACATTCTGCATCTCATAACAAAGAATTTTCGTAAGATACAAGGCGTCAGTGACAGACATGGTGCAGTACAAACTTCCAATGTGAACCACCAGGTAGGCTCACTGTTTGCTGACAGATGATGTGTGTGTGTGTGATAAAATCCACACCAATATGAACATACTCATTAAAATTTATACGGAATATATACTGAATGACCCACAAACAGAAAAACCAGCTTCTTTTTCCAACTGTAAGGCAGGTGGTGAATAATTGTCAGTTATTAGGTATAACGAGATAGTGAGGACAGGCAAGAAAGACAATTGTCATTTTTTTTCTTTTCAATTGTCCAGAGAGCGAGCTAGAGCTTGACAGACGTACTGTATATACCGGTATATATATATATATATATATATATATATATATATATATATATATATATATATATATATATATATATATATATATAAGTGCTCGTGGGCTCTTCGGGCCCCTAGCACTTGCTCTTGCGGAGGGCTCTCTCGATACTATAATATATTTTAGTTATAGCTAGGGGCAAAAAATTCTACGGAGATCCTATGCCGGGCGCCTGGAGCGTAGTTTTTTTTTATCAAAATGTGATCGCTCAGTAAATATAGTAAAAGCTTTTCAATCGTGATGGGATCAAGTTTTTTCAAACCAGCAAATATTTTGCGATTTCCGTATCAATTTTGGTGCGATTTGAATGTGTAATTTCGGCTGCACAAAATACACACACACACACACACGCACACACACAGCTAGTGCTATACTGCAGTATATTATATATATATATATATATATATATATATATATATATATATATATATATATATATATATATATATATATATATATAGAGAGAGAGAGAGAAAGAGAGAGAGAGAGAGAGAGAGAGGATCAAACGCATTGCCAACCCGCTGCTGAGACAGACATGACTAAAACCATTACCGACCAGCTGCTAAGACGTTAAGTACTACCAAGTAACTGTGCACAATGGTCCAGTGCAGAACTGGACTAAACTTGGTTGAAGGGTTGAGAATCAGACAAGGATAACGCAGGTATAAAGTCCAGGATATAGGGAAAGGTAAATGTTCAGGTCTTATATATCTATATATATATATATATATATATATATATATATATATATATATATATATATATATATATATATATATATATATATATATATATATATTAACCTGCTATATAACTTCATTAAACACTGAAAATATTTCTCGTACTGGAGAGGTTAGACGTAGAATTCATTAACACCTTCAGTACGAAAGGTCTTCAATAAAATGAAGGTAGCAAGTGTAGACTGAAGAAGAATGTCGTTGTACTGACAGGGTTAAGGTGGCGTCTGTTTTCAAGGGACATCTCGTGGGCTTAGGAGGCTTTTCTAGCACCTCTGCTTTAGCTATGGTTATTGTGACTATCACCATTATGTACCGTAATATCTATCTACACACACACACACACACACACACACACACACACACACACACACACACACACACACAGAGCAAGACTGTTTACATGTCGATGGTAATGCTGGACAATTATCTCAGCAGGCGGTAATAAGCTAACGTTTTCGTGCAGAGAATTGATTCCTTGGCAGTAGGCTAAAGTACAATATTACTCAAAGAAAATGGGATGCTGTGTGAAAAGACTGCACCATCACAGTGCAGTGACACTGGATGTCAAAACTAACCAATAATTATAATGCGACCCAAAACTGTAAGCAACTGCAAGTCAGTTTACCATACAACAAACAGTAGGTCGCCATACGTTCTTGAATCAGGAAGTTTGTTAAGGACTAGGAGCACTAAATTTTGCATAATATATACACATCAATAGCATCAGTGTAAACACACAATTCTGTACTGTATGACATGAAGACAGCTGAAGCAGTGATATATAGTTTCAGAATCGCATTTACTCGTAACCTCTTGTTCTTGCCATGGAATATCACGCGATTTCATTCAGTTCAGGAAAGAGTATTCGAACTCTAGAGGTTATATAAAGCTTTCGGTAACCTCATTACTGTTAGGAAATCTTTCAAAGCTGAAATAACGGTCCAGTGACAGCAAGAATAATATAAATATGATGTTCTCTGGGTGGTAAGGTCAATATCTGACTGAAAAGCATTGTTAGTGCTTCGGATCCGGTATCGCACCCCTCCCCCCATTTTTTCTTGCTATTTCTAGATTATTTCTCTATTCTTTTAAGAGACCCCCCCCTCCCCAACTGTATTGCTTATAATGTACGAACTAAATATAGATTTCGTGAACCTCTTCACTACGAGGGAGGTCTTCTCAGTTGCGTAAACCAAAGACGTCCTTGGGCAGAAAGGGTCTGGCACACGCTGTCAGAATGCAGTAGATTTTTTTTTTTTTTTTTTTACATAAGACCTTCTAAACCTAATGACCTTCCTAAACTTATCCTGAATATTCTGGTGGGTTGAGAACGGTTTCAGTATTCGTGACGGTGGGTAAGAGAAATACTGACTCAGTTTGTACGTTGGAGGACAGTTGTAGAACTCCAGCTTCTTTTGTCGAACAGTTATTACACTTTGTATAATATTTTGAAAAGGATGATGGGCTCCAAAGATCACATCATCAGGTCTGGCAAGTCACTGTGCGCTGTGTGGTTCTTAGTGAAGTGTATCAGTCTCTATGTCCGTAACTGTACATACGATTATCATGGGTCATATTCTTAAGAAGTTCCCAGGCACAACTCCATTATTTATTCCTGCTGATGACAAAAGATTTTAATCAGTTTAGCGTGGGTCACAGCAACTTTAGAGTGTTATTACTGGGTCCTTAAGTCCTCACATGGTCGGGACAACTCAATTATTCTGTTCCATCTAACATCAGGCCATCATATTCTGCTGATATAGGCCGTAGGAGCCTGACTGTGTGTGTGTGTGTGTGTGTGTGTGTGTGTGTGTGTGTGTGTGTGTGTGTGTGTGTGTGTGTGTGTGTGTGTGTGTGTGTGTGTGTGTGTGTGTGTGTGTGTGTGTGTGTGTGTGTTACAAAACAGTCCTTACCATGGTCGCCATTATCAGCTGAAAAGTGGAGATGGGCAAGCGTCCCCCTCCTCGCTGTTTAGCAGATATCCCTAAGTGAGATTCAGGGACTTCTTGCATATGTAATGTTTTTATTTAATTCAATTTTTAATACAAAGTACCGTACTAACACTTTCAGTCCCATGACGCCATTTTCATTTTACGCTATTCATTTTGCTGTCTGACGATTTTAATCGACCTCGGAGAGACTTGTAACTGGTGGTCTCAGATACACCCCTTTGCAATCATGCAACTCACCCAGACTGAATAAGATCGTCAGGATGCAGCAAGAATGTATCTAAAAAGACGTCACCGGATTCAAAGGGTTAAAGGTGTCCAGAAGAAAAAGGGAGAAGTGAGTGAACATCAGGTGTGTTAATTCCTCACTTATAGTGCATAACTGGAGGGTAAATGTAGCTGGTGTTCCAACCCAGTGACGACCATGGTCAGGACACACGAGTTTCCAGTCTCTGCTGAAAGTGGGGGAGACCATTGTTTCAGCAGAGGCCAAGGGCAACTTAATGGTGCTACACAGAGGAGGGGCCCTGGGAGCTCACTCATCTAGCTACAGTTTATTAAGCACACTGTGCTGCACATTATTCATATAGCCTACTGTACTTCACTGTGAGTGTGGACTTGTGTGTGTTAGAAAGGTGAGAGAATAAAGAGTGCATCATTTTTTATAAACGAAACGCTCAGTGGAAGACGCTTACAGTTCTTTGGTTTTCTCTATAGGATAAGTGTGGGTTTGCACTCTTTCTTGATCTCTCAGTGTGGCCACTCATTGAAGACTTTATTTAATGCTTCTCGGAAGAGTGAAATAACAGCTCAGTTCAGGAGGTGAACCATTGTACGGAACCTCGTATCACTGTACAGTTCTGTGTTATTTGCTGCTGAGTCACTACTATAAGGAAGAGCATTGAATGCACGGGGGTTTTACCAGAGTTGAGTGATGTCAGCCAGGGATTCATGTAACTTTCCCAGTGCGTTTTTCTGGTGTGCTGTCTGCACTTGATGCTTGTTGTTCATGTATTCATTGTATACTGTACTTGTACATACATTTTAAGCTCATGAAATGACAATACCTGTGTAAACATCTCCGCTCGAAATGAAACAGTAAATGTGAGTGTTTTAGTTGGGATTGAGTATTATTCACCGGTTGTGTGTGATTGTTCTATGGATCATAAATTGTTAAAATCACATCCTAAATGTTTACCTTCCCTCCGTGATTGCAGATAACCTGCGCCCTCCTTTGAGGGCCGTATGAACTAACTGCAAAAGCAAGAGAAGTAGAAACATAGATACAAGAACTGCATTACTGACAAGATGAAAATAAGTAAGGGAAACCAGCTGAGCAATGTTAGAGAGTGACACTGTGGCAGCAAGGTGGATTTCCTATCGGCAGTGACATGATGTACACTTGTTAGCCATAGAGTGTGCTCACCTTCCACCCCGTCCCCAGCTGGAAGAGTGGTCAGGGTGGCTCATCAGACAAAAAAATTTGTTGATAGATTTTTCTTTTTTTCTTTTAGATTGGTCGAGTACTAGTGTCATCGGGAATTGCACTGGTAGTTACGTAAAGCTTTGAACCACCACCTTAACACCTGCAAAGCTTTGAGTCACGACCTTAACACCTGTAAAGCTTTGAACCACCACCTTAACACCTGTAAAGCATTAACTACCACCTTAACACACGTAAAGATTTAAACCATCACCTTAACACCTGTAAAGCTTTTACCACCATCTTACCTTAACACTTGTAAAGCTTCGAACCACTACCTTAACACCTGTAAAGCTTTGAACCACCACCTTAACACCTGTAAAGCTTTTACCACCATCTTACCTAAACACCTGTAGAGCTTTGAACCACCACCTTAACACCTGTAAAGCATTGAACCACCACCTTAACACCTGTAAAGCTTTGAATCACCACCTTAACACCTGTAAAGCTTTTACCGCCATCTTACCTTAACACCTGTAGAGCTTTGAACCACCACCTTAACACCTGTAAAGCATTGAACCACCACCTTAACACCTGTAGAGCTTTGAACCACCACCTTAACACCTGTAAAGCTTTGAATCACCACCTTAACACCTGTAAAGCTTTAAACCATCACCATAACACCTGTAAAGCTTTGAATCACCACTTTAACACCTGTAAAGCTTTGAACCACCATGTTAACACCGGGTTACAGATGTGAAACTCAGGCATCGACTTCCCTCCAGCCAGGGTGGTAGTAGCGCCTGGGCACAAGCAAAGCCTCGCCAGTGTACTCTCGCGGCCGATAGTCCCAAAACAAAATTAAAACACCACAGTGCCAACACGGATAACTCCAGCCTGCAGTCCACTAAGTTCAAGTTTCAGATGATCCTGGAGCTACAACTACCATTAGGCTACTACTACAGCGTTCGCATATACCATAGATAAATGAGTTGTATTCACAATGACTGGTGATTCTTCCTTTCGTTTTCATCGGCACATTGCACCTCTGTACTCTATTGCAGGGTACAGATGCAAAGTATATAGAAACTGAAAGATATAAGGCAATGCTAATTGTAGTATGCAAAATAAATCACGAGAGAGAGAGAGAAAGAGAGAGGGGGGGGGACTGATTTCATATATGTCAGGAGAGATTGCCCTTTATATTATGTAATTCAAGGTGGGAAGTGATAATAGCGTTTCATTTCAACGCAAGGTCCATATCTACAAACTATCTTGAGCCTAATTTTTGCACGGCCTGCTTGTACTCCTGTCTTTGTTCCCATTTCAAGATAGAGTGAATACTAACGTGGAAAAATATAAAACGTAAATGACACTGCTAATAGTAATAATGCTTGACATACATGTTTAACCTGCCAACTGGTTGATGTCTTTGATAAATATTGACCCAACTTCACAAAGATACCACACTTCTCTTCCCACGAGCGTCATTGGTCTCACAGAAACCCTTTTCATCCTCGCACCAACTGTTTACATACAGTTATCCTTTGAATTTAACCAAATATGAATAATCGGGATAACTCATCAGCTGTTAAACGAAACGTGCCTGAGCGGGTAACTGATTACGGAGGCTGTAAAAGATGTACTGAGTAGACAACTATACATAATACGAGACAAAGGCAGGACTTTTTGACCTGTTTGATGGGCGGACGAATGGGTTGTGTGAAGGGATAAATGAGTTAAAATGAAGGGGAGTAAGGCGACGGGGTATAAGCGAAAAAATTAAGTGTTTATGCATCATCAAAGAGGCATGTAATTCCAGTTTCATCATACTATTCTTTAATCTAAATAGTCTATTTAAGCGTGTGTGTGTGTGTGTGTGTGTGTGTGTGTGTGTGTGTGTGTGTGTGTGTGAATGTATGGATTTGTGGGAGGGAAGGTGTGTTTCTATAGTCCAGAGCTTCGAGGAAATAAATAATGAATAAATGAAAATGTCCCATTTTGCCTTGCCGTTCTGAGGACACTCTTCACACTTTTGTGTTTTCTATTTATAATATCTGATGCGTGTAAACCCCATTTATGACAGCAGGAACTGGATGACGACGACGACGATATATATATATATATATATATATATATATATATATATATATATGCTTTAGGCATTTTATTTAGATATAGAACTGGATAGGTCAGATACACTCTTTGTTTACTCCTTCACTACCAGATGAAGGTGGGGAAAACCGTGTGTAAATACTGAAGCAAGAATAAAATGGAAAAATAACTCACCGGATTGAAAAGGTTAAACCTCGGTGTGGACTTATCTTTTATATTGTGGATAATGTCAATAGATTTTACATACTGTTAAGAAGTTAGCTTTACACACTAGATGAAAGCCAGTTTTACACAGCAGTAAGAAGCCAGTTTTACACCGTAGCAAGAAGCCAGTTTTACACAGTAGTAAGAAGCCAGTTTTACACAGTAGTAAGAAGCCAGTTTTACACAGTAGTAAGAAACCAGTTTTACACAGTAGTAAGAAACCAGTTTTACACAGTAGTAAGAAACCAGTTTTACACAGTAGTAAGAAGCCAGTTTTACACAGTAGTAAGAAGCCAGTTTTACACAGTAGTAAGAAACCAGTTTTACACAGTAGTAAGTAATTTTACATTGTAGTACTGTAAAAAGTAAGTTTACACAGTAGTAAGAAGCCAATTATACACAGTAGTAAGAAGTAAATTTTACACACTAGTAAGAAATCACTTTTACACACTAGTGAGAATTTTCCAGAGGTCAGAGGGTTAATGACGGTAACTTCTTTCACAAATGGAGAAAGTACCAAGCGATAGCAAAAGAAAAGATACAATAACGTACTCGTACACTTGTATGTTATAATGTACTGGACCAAGTGTACAACAGCAATATTGTTCTCCATAAAAGTCTTAATAGTTTTCAATATTTTCGCCAATGAACATTTATAATAGGGATTCCTGCAGCCGCCACAAAGGCCTTGCCGATACTACTGTCTTCAGCAAATGTTTTGTCCTCTTCTCAAATGACACAAGCCAACGTTTTTCAGGTGGCTGGACTGATTTTCTGTAGGTAAATCTATCTATATCCATCTACCTATCTATCTGCGAGTACCTGTCGATCTGTCTGTCTATCTGTCTATCTATCTATCTATATGTATGAGTGTATGTAAGTTTGCATCTATCTATCTATCTATCTATATCTATATCTGTCTACAATATCCGTCAATTTATCTATCCATATCTGTCTATCTATATCTATCAATCTATCTAGCTGTCTATCAGTCAGTCTAGATATCTATATATGTATCTATCTCTCTGTTTGTGTGTGTGTGTGTGTGTGTGTGTGTGTGTGTGTGTGTGTGTGTGTGTGTGTGTGTGTGTGTGTGTGTGTGAGCGTTTATTATTTATAAGCCATTTATTAGCACAACACAGTCATCCTCGCATAAACGTTTTTTTCTTTGTTCTCTTTCAAATTCTCTTTCTTTTTTCTTTCCCTTTCTTTCTTTCTTTCTTTTTTATGCCATTTTCGGGCGATTTTAGTTACCTTCAGAATCGAACTGATGAGGTTATGTATAACTTTCACTAACCCCTTCACCACAAGTCATCTGCCCTTGACTGAACTTTTCGGTGGCAGCAAGTGTTGACTTTGAGCAGGGTATTATTAGCTCCTGTGAGGTGTACAACTTGTGTGTGGGAAGACTCACCACCCAGTCTTCCAAGCAGGGTGAAGATAAAGGCCTTCCCTCTCATCAGCTTCCTTAACTGATTCTCTCTCTCTCTCTCTCTCTCTCTCTCTCTCTCTCTCTCTCTCTCTCTCTCTCTCCCCGGGATCGCTTTTTGAATGGTCACTGATCTTCCGGAATGTCTGCTTCCATCCTTCCATTAAGGTGGGCGTGCAGCACCCGTCTGGCAATACACTCTCCCACCATTTCTGTCCAGCAAAGATGCAATAGTCAACCGATACTCTCATTTCTTTATGTATGCAATAAATAGCATATAAACTCTCTTCCTGTATTTCCCTCTGTCTATGACCCCCAGTCTTTTAACCTGGTATATTCAGGCAACTCGAAAGAAACAGATCTTGAAACCAGATATCTCTTTGGTATGTAGAGTTTCGGTTCATATTTAGTTACATTATTTCTTAATGTATTCATAACGTAATCTGACTAAATTAGAGGTCTTAATGAAAACTTTTTGGCTGCAAATGCTTCGATCTGTACTTAGTAAAAGAGGAAGGAGGGATTCTTTCAGTTAATAAATCCTTCCATTATCGCAGCGTATATTAAGATGAGCAATCCTAAAGTAACATACTCTAACCTTACCTAATCAGTCCGAACTTATCTTACTTAACCTAACCTAACCAGTCAACCTAACCAAACCTTAAGTGATTTAAACGTATATCATAAAGTGGTCGGAGCTATAAAGGAGAGAATCCCCCTTCATATTTACTAAGTACTGAAGAAACATTTGCAACGGAAAAGTCATAAAAGACTCCTCTATTAAAAAAAAAAAAAAAAAAAAAAAAGCTAGATGATGGAAAGAATACTATTTTTCCAGGTCTGTATCCGATTTAGATTATGCAGATGATATAGTTTTGATTTGTGATGGGCCAGAAGAGATGCAGAGAGTGTTGGACTGTTTGGTGAGTGAAGGTCGTAAGGTGGGTTTGGTTATTAATTGTGGAAAAACTGAAATAATCAATATGAATATGGAAAATGCGCAGGAATGTGTAATTGGAGGTATGGTTGTAAAGCAAGTTGATAGGTTTGAATATTTAGATACTTATTTAGCCAAGGATGGTTCTTTGAACTTTGAATTCGAGGAAAGGTTAAAGAAGGCTAATCAGGCAATGGGAATGCTTAAAAATATTTGGAATAATAACAATTTTTCTGTGCATACAAAAATCAAACTTTATAAGGTAATGGTTAGGAGTATCTTAATTTATGGACACGAGTCTTGGTACAGCACAGTGACTATGGAAAATAAATTCTTGGTGTTTGAAAATAAAGCACTTAGAAGAATATTAGGAGTTAAGTGGTGGGAAAGGATACCAAATAGTAGAATTAGAGAAATAACGGGAGTGCAGCCGATCGATGAATATGTTAGATTCTCACGATGGAAGTGGCTAGGACATGTGTATAGGAGACAGGGAATAGTACGAGGTACACCAGGGTGGGTGGCACTTGGTAGGAGAGGTAGAGGAAGGCCAAAAGAGACGTGGGTGAGGACAATGAGACGGGAAGCTGGAGATGAGTGTTGGGGAGATCTTGAGGAGTTAGCACAAGATAGGATGTGGTGGTGTGAGTTCATCGAGGCCCTATGCATCCCCGAGGGTGCCACAGGAAATGATTGATTGATTGATTGTATCCGTTGGGTCTTTCTTCTCTGCATTGCACAGTTGACCCTTGTGCGGTGTGGTGCGGTGAGGATCTGTCCGTTCTCCCCTTTGGGGCTAAGATGTGAATGAATGTGTTTAAATGGATGAGTAAATGGAGAGTGTGTCGTCCTGTCTCGGCTACCTCCCTTTCCTTGGGGGAAGCAGCCTAGGTATATAGATAGATAGATTAAAAAAAAAAAAAAAAAAAAAAAAAAAAAAAGCGCGAGACACCATCAATGAACATTTACTCATCGCAGCTAAAAGAAAACTTTTTGGCGAGAGTGAAGACTACCAGCAAGATTTTGTGCTTAGCGTTGAAATAATAACTCTGGGACAAAGTGTTGTGTAGAGGGGTGTACAGTATATCAGCATTGGACAGCTGGGATTCAAGTAGGAGAATTAAAGGGTTTACACCAAGGATACTGAAAAAGCTTATAAGAGGATATTTAAGGAGCTTGGAGAAAGTTAATGAGGGTCATGACTGGATAATTCGAGTGTTTGAGTAAGGTGTTTAGCTGGGTATTTGTAACAGGATGTAAAGTGAATTTAAACTGAAGGGAAACAGGTTCGATGAACCAGGTTGTGGTAAATTACCTCACAACTTGCCCTGGTCGCCCTTCGAGAATAAACTTCCCACACTTATTGTTACATACTTTGGCGTTTTAGTTGCTTCGAATCAATCCATCTCTCGCAGGGTTACGCAGTACCCACTCTTGTGCTAATAAAATGACACAAACAGGTCACTCCATACGTAACTGTCATTGATTTGATGGCAGTTGTATAGTTATATATTTTATAATGGTTTATCATGCATGGCTCAAGTATAATTATGCGAGAAGCTCGTGTATTTGTCTGCTTTTACTGGTGGTAACCCCCAGCCAGTAAATCACTCGGCACTGGCGGCAGATAGAGTCACCTATAGTACGTGATTCCCCTTTGGCATCTCGGGCAGGTGTTAGATCTTGTGGTTCAGGTTTGCCATAAAGTCAGTGTCACAGCATATTTCCTGACGGCTGTTCGTCCTGTAGTGGTTAACTCTTTAATCCGGTGACATGCTTATTAATTTAGTCCTGCTGCTGTCGTACGATTTTATTCGACTTAGGAAAGATCTCTTATAATGATGAGGTTGATAAAGGCTCTATTTACTCCCTCCAGTTCGAAAAGTCTATCGTAAGGTCAATAAAGTCGTGTGGAAGCAGCAAGATTAAAGACGTCTCCGTATCAACGGGTGAACCAGCCATTCCCTCGTCCGTTCATACACGTGTACTACCCTGCTTAGGGAGGGGAGGGAGGGGGAATAGGCTCAAAGTTTTTAAGGTATCGGTTGCATGGTTGGTAACAACTCACATATTGTGATATGAAGTAAGGCCATTTATTTATTTATTTTTTTAGTTAAGCTTTGAACAATGTAAAAAAAAAATAATTGTTTACAAGCAATATATATATATATATATATATATATATATATATATATATATATATATATATATATATATATATATATACTGTATAAATATAAGAATATAATAATAGTCAGAGGTTGAAAACCTGCCAGAAAGTTGCTCTTCCCAAGAGAGAAAAAAAATGACCATGAGAACCAAAATAAAACTTCGGTAATATAAAAATGCCCTGACACTTTGAATTTTTGAACTTAAAAGGCTGAATGTAATAGGCAGAGGGAAATACATATCGAGGTAGACACTGCTTGGGCTGACCACTTACATACATGGAAGAATTAATGAATCAGTCAACTCTTGCATTAGGGAGCTGGACAGAAAATGGGTGAATAAAAGTGTTGCCATATGGATTCTGTGCATCTGGCGTACTCAGAAAGATACACGAAGGAAGTCCGGCTGAGCAGTGGTTACTGAGACAGATGAAGAAACGATATGTGACACTGCGGTAGAGAGGAAATATGTTGAAGGGAATCAGTAGATTAAGGGGAACAAAAAACGAAAAGCCTTTGCCCCCACCCAGTTCAGAAGAGCTGTATGTGGTAAGCCCCACACTTATGACAGCAGTATTCCACACAGGGGTTTGAGGTCCCTGTACCGACCAGATTTAAAGAAATTATGGAGTCTGTTGAGTACGGTCAGTCTCTGGAAAGTTTATATTACAAGGTAAGGGTGTGATCTTTAATGACAGGTCCTGAGAGAAAGGAACTCGACCTACACTGAGAGATGAGGGACTGAGCTGTATGTTGTTGCATGTTAACCTCTTTCACGTGATATTTTTAAAAAGCCCAAGCGATTTTATTCATCATAAAAGAGACTCTTTGAACTGAAAGGTATGATGTAGTCTTCAGTACTCTGTGGAGCAGTAAATCGCTCATCACTATCGCATTCAGTGAGTCAGGATTGATGGTCATTAGGTTCCCAGACTCCTACAGTTTCATGCAGTGTACAGTAAGTCTCTCTTCTCCATTCCCATTACCATCAGACCCGAGGGTTGCCACAGTTTTTTGCGGGACTGTGCTTAGATACGTATGGAAATTACTCATTATATGAGTTTCTGAGTGTGAAGAGCTGTCCATGTGCGTGTGTAGCCTATATATGTGTGTGAACGTGTAGGTACTAAGTGAATGAGAGTATTAATTTTCTAGCCTTCTTATCAGGGTATGTGTATGACTGTGACTGGGTCCGACAGCTAAACATGTGTTGGTATGTGTGGCTGAGAAATACCTTAGATAATTCTCTCGGCTCCTATAACCAACCCTCAGCTCAAGGAAATCGTCCGGTGTTTGCTGGAATAAAAATCTTGGCATATGTCAACCATGAGACAATGGTTACAGCATAAACGTTGTCATCCTCGTATAGCTTATCTCTCACTCACCCGAATAAAATCGTCTGCTGCCAGATTAAATATAATGGTAAAGTTGCCTGGACCGAAAGGGTAACTACTGTAATATTGCAATATTATATGCGAGTACTCGTTATCACTTATACAGTACATTACAGCTCAAAACACCATAATTTTACTAGCCTTAAAGAACAGTGTTATGCTTTTCTTGTTCTTTGTGTTTTATTGCTTCGCGTTTAGACTCACAAGGATCACCAACCTTTCTGCATTTGTTGGTTATATTAGGTGATTAAATGCATGAGCAGGGCCGCACCTTGATGTGTGGGTGCAGTAGTGTAATTACCCGCTATTATGACGTCCAAGAAAAAACGGAAAATTAAAATGGGTACATATCATATTAGTGTAATACTTATAGAGAATATCAGTATTATATACAAAGCTGTAAGGTACTATTCACTTCCTGTACTGCAATAACATCAAGGATCACAACAAAGCCACCCCGAGAGGCACAGGTTGGTGACCCCTGTGTGTGGATATATTTGGGGGCGACAGTATAAAATGGTAGGGTTATGAAGGGAAGGTGACGTAGGAGTGAAAGTGTAGGTGAAAAAAGGTGGCGTTAGAAGGGAGAAGATATTGCCTGAGGGAGGAGTGGCGGGGGGAGGACGGATGTTGAGGGGAAATGAGCTTCAGGGACAGACAGAGACTGGGAGGGGGAAGAGAAAGAGGGGGAAGATAGACAGACAGGAAATAGACAGATCCATCCATCCATCCATCCATCCATCCATCAATACATACATACATCCATACATACACAGATAGATGGATTTATAATTACAGAGATGGATGGATTGATTAACTCGCTCACACACACACACACACACACACACACACACACACACACACACACATATGTATAAATATACATACAAACACACACACACACACACACACACACACACACACACACACACATATATATATATATATATATATATATATATATATATATATATATATATATATATCCTCAGTGACCTAGAGCAGCTTGTACAGCACCCTAACTGTATCCCTGACCGCCTTGGAGAGAGCTCCAACATACTTGACCTTTTCCTCACAACTAATCCTTCTGCTTACACTGTTAATCTTTTTTCACCGTTGGGCTCCTCCTTTCACAACCTTATCATCTTAACCTGTTCTGTCGCTCCGGTACGGCCTTGGGACCCTCCAAAGAAACGTCGTCTGTGGCACTCTGGAGCTGCAGACTGTGAGGCCCTCAGGCAGTACTTCTTTGATTTTCGCTGGAATAATTATTGCTTCCATGGCTGGGAGCCATCTGGGTGTGCCTTGCTCATTACGGAGGCTATTCTCTCGGGCATGGAAGCATACATTCCTTTCTCCTATCCTTTGACTAATGCAAGAAAGCCTTGGTTTAATCACGCTTGTTCTAATACTGTCCGCAACAAGGAGAGGACCTATAAAAGGTACCGAAGCCAATCCACCCCTGAATCACATCTTTTATACGTTTCTGCCCGGAATCGTGCTAAGTCTGTTCTTCGCTCTGCTAAAAATAATTTCATCCATACTAAATGCTCTCAGTTCTCCAACACGAATTCTTCTCGCTCCTTCTGGCACCTTGCCAAAAACCTTTCTAACAACTATCCCTCACCATCCTTCCCTCCTCTTTTCTACTTTGATGGCTCTGTAGCTATTCTACTGATAAAGCAGATCTCATCGCTCAGACTTTCTCCTCCAATTTCACCTTAGACGTTTCCGGTGCTGTTCCTCCATCACTTCCCCCCTCTGACTTCCTCCTGGCTGACATTAAAATTTCTTCAGCTGATGTATTTTCTGCCATCACAGGCCTCAGTACTAACAAGGCATATGGGCCTGATGGAGTCCCTCCTGTTGTTCTAAAGAACTGTGCTTCTGTGCTTACACCCTCCCTAAAACTCTTTCGCCTTTGTCTATCAACTTGTACCTTTCCTTCATGCTAGAAGTTTGCTCTCATTCAGCCAGTCCCAAAGAAGGGTGACCATTCCCAACTTTCTAACTATCGTCCAATTGTTTTAACATCCTGTATCTCCTAAGTTTTCGAGTCAATTATTAATAGAAAAATTATAAAGCATCTTTCCTATCACAACCTTCTTTCTGATCGTCAGTAGGGGTTCCGTCAGGGACGCTCCACTGGCGATCTTCTCACCTACCTCTCAGACTCCTGGTCATCCTCCTTTCGGGACTTTGGTGAAAGCTTTGCTATTGCACTTGACATCTCAAAGGCTTTCGATCGAGTCTGGCATAAATCTTTAATTTCCAAACTGCCCTCTTACGGTTTCTATCCTTCTATCTGTGCCTTCATCTCTAGCTTCCTTTCTGGTCTTTCTATAGCCGCTGTTGTAGACGGCCATCGATCTTCTCCTAGATCTCTTAACAGTGGTGTTTCTCAGGGCTCTGTCCTATCACCAACTCTCTTCCTGTTATTCATCAATGACCTCCTAAGCTGTACATCTAACCCTATCCACTCATACGCTGATGACTCCACCCTTCACCTTTCCATTCGGTTCCTGCAACGTCCATCTCAGCAGTTACTTCAACAGTCAAGGGATGAGGCTATGGCGGTGCTTACTCTGTTCAAACAAAGAGCAACAACAACAACAACAACAATAATAACAAACAACAATTACAATAACAGCAAATAACAAAACAACGAGAGAGAGAGAGAGAGAGAGAGAGAGAGAGAGAGAGAGAGAGAGAGAGAGAGAGAGAGAGAGAGAGAGAGAGAGAGAGAGAGAGAGCAACGTAAGCCAGATGATTAAAGAAAGAACAACGAATTCGGCAGTGAAAGTAAGATAAGAAAAGATCACATTAAAAACATAAATAAAAAAAAAGAGAAAATTGCAAAGGCAGAAGCACAGCAGGAATCGGCGAATACTTCTATTTATAATCCATTCTCACTGTCTTTTCACGTTTCTCTTCAGGTTATGGGAGACTTTTCAAACTAGAGGGCCTTGATAACAATGGCTCTTAAAATGTGTAGAATAGTCTTGAAACAGGAAGACTTACAAGAAAAATGTGAAGATAGCGAAGAGGATAAAGAAGGAAGGGAAGAAACTTGGAGAGCAACAGCAGTAGAGATGAAGGAAGAGGCACGGGGAAGACAATGATTAGATAAGAGCTGGAGTTACGAGGTGAGAACTGACGTCATTTTCAATTACACCTGCTGAAGGAAGGGAAAGGTAATGCTAGGGAGAGAGGGTAAACAATTAAGTTCTCTTTTTTACCTGGGAGAATGTGATACGTTGTGGCTGAAATAAATGATGTACAGGTATACTTAAAAGGAAAGGAGACTGTGGCAATATTTAAGCGTGTTAATAATCCTTATGAAGTGAGGACGTGCAGATACACACACACACACACACACACACACACACACACACACACACACACACACACACACACACACACACACAGGAGAGAGAGAGAGAGAGAGAGAGAGAGAGAGAGAGAGAGAGAGAGAGAATACGCAAGAATGAATAACGAATAATGGGAACACGAACAATTTTATACCGTATGCACAAGGTATGATATTTGCAAAGCATACGAAATTTACAACTGAGAAAGAAACACAGGAAATGATCACTAAATCAGAGTAAGAGCAGTGATTAGTCAAATTTTGAGTACTAAAGAAACTAACAGATTATCACTTGATGGAGTAGTAATGATAAACGCATTGGTTTAGGTAATAATACTATAGTCCATTTGTTTTCACATGACTGAACTGGGTCACTCCCATAAGTTGAACACAAAGTTATGGATACATGAAATTCAGTGATACCTAGTAATGACGTAGGAATGAATGTCCTTAGTTACTTATCAAGTCATCTTGGCCATCAGCTAAGTTGGAAGAGGACAGAAATCTTCAAAACAACCGCACTACATTCAGGTTTTGGAAATCTCACAGAAATGCCCTTTGAGTAACCCAGTCAGTCGGGGTGTTAGAAATAACTCTTTGTGGTAGAAGAGAGGAGGTGTGGTAATGTGAGGTGTGGCAGTATGAAGAGTGGTTGTGTGTGTTCTGGTAGTGTGTGTGACGTGGCACTGATGAGGTATACTGGTATATGGTGTGGCAGAGTTCCGTAGGGAAGACTAAACTGTGGAGTGTATAGTTTTGTAGTGTGTGGTATGGTGTGGTGTGGCAGTGTGAAGTGTTTTTAGTCTATGGTGTGATAGTGCGTGGTGTGGCAGTGTATGGTTTGGTAGTGTATGCCACGGTAGTGCGTGGCGAGGCACTGTGATGTATATGAGAGGTGTACTGAGGTATGGTGTGGTAGTGCATGGTGTGAGGAAGCGTTTGGTGTGCAACAGTGTAAAGCGTGTGCAAAGTGAATCAGTGCATGTCGTGCACCAGTGTGAGGTGTGGCAGTATGAGGTATGCGAGTAGTGTGTAGTACCTTCCACTGCACAGCGATTTTACCAAACACCCTGGATATCTGTTTTAAAAAAATGTAAAAAGACAACAAAAGAATAAAAGCGTAATATTCCATGAAGTCGTGGGATAGGTGATGAAGGGGTGTGGTGTGGGAGGATGTTGGAACCCTATCAGGAGAACCATTTGCTTACATGAATCCCCTCCTCCCTCTGTCTGTCTATCTGTCTCCTTTTTTCCGGCCGTATTCTCGTGGGTGTAGAAGACTTGCACCACTTAGTCAGCGATTTATGTTTTACATCTTCGTCCCCTCTTTTTGAGTAAAGTCATATCAGTAACTGAATAAATTAATAAATACCACACCAAACCATCACGTGCCATATGTAATAATAAACAGGCAAGGAAGAGGTGTTTAGGCTCCTCCTAAGTCCACAACAGCACATCCCTCTGTGTCATTTGTGTTGCTGCTTCCGTCAGTGTTGCCAAGGCCGCCCACACTGGCTCCTTCACCCTCACCATCACGCCTCATACGGAGATCCCAAGAAACATTAGGCTCTGTTCTCTTTGTTTCTCCCGCCTACTGACCATAGTACCCGGAACTTATCAATCTATTTCGCTTTGTATGTATGCATGTGTGTGTATGTATGTATGTATGTGCGTATGTTTATCTATCTATCTATCTATTGCCAGATGCCTCAATCCCGTTTGGGGTGGCCACAAAGAAATCGCCTCCAATCGCCCTGTCCCCCGCCATTTCACTGCCCTGCTCCCAACTCACACCCCCCTTTCTCATATACCTCTCCACCCCATCCCTCCGTCTCATCCTCGGCCTCCCCCTCCCTCTTCCCCCCTCCACCTCACTCACATACACTCTCTTCGTCAGTCTTTCACCCTCCATCCTCTCCACATGGCCAAACCACCTCAGTGTGTTCCTCATAACGCTTCCTATCACATCCACATCCACACCACAACGCTCCTTTATATCCTCATTCGTCAGCCTGTCTCTCCATGTGACTCCACAGGCTCCTCTTAAATAACTCATTTCCACTGCTCTCACTCTTGACTTGTGTTTATCCATTTATGTATATCTGCCTATATCTATATATCTTTTTATCTATCAGTGTATCAATCTGTCTGTCTCTGTATTTACCTATTCTTCTATCTGTGTGTGTGTGTGTGTGTGTGTGTGTGTGTGTGTGTGTGTGTGTGTGTGTAATTAATTGATAATCACAGAATTTTTATAAATTTTCACTCTAAATTAATTGTAATTTTGCATGATTGAATCAGTAATGAAATTACCTTTTTTAAATTCATTTTTTCCGTGACCAACTGGAACGTACCGATGCCATCATTAAAACCCAATTAAAAATTCTTTGCTTCAATCACTGTGGAAATTAGAATGACAGTCTGAATCAAACCTCTCTTGATTTTTCGCTCTAAGTAAAATAATGCTGCAGCGACACGAGGAAATCCCTTATGGTCATAATGGCCGTATTCTCGTCACCAAAGGACGATCACATTTTCCTTACTATTTTCGTCTACTTTAACCTGCAGGGATTTTCGTTCTTTTGCATCTTCTTTCCCATACCTCAGTTGCACCACAATACTACGACTCTACATCCATCCATATCACTTCATCGTGTCTAGTACCGTTTTCTATTCTTAACAGTCTATTACAGCTTAGCATTCAACATGGAGAGATGGCAGTTTTAGATGAATTTAAAGTGGCCGTCAAAATTCATCTCTGTGTTATTTGTGCACTTTGCGTCATTAACACAAATAGGGCAGAATAATATGATGCAATATGCAACACAAATCGCTGGGGAAGAGGTGACAGAAAACCTCCTAAACTGACCAAATTACGGATCAACAGTGTCTCCTCTCAGTTTACCAGCGGCGGTATTCATAAAGGATCTCTCAGTTTCTGCAGTGAACAAATCCTCTTAGCTGTTAGTTATTATCAAGAATCTATGTTTGGACGTATTCTTTACTGATATATCACTGTATTATATTTTCATCTCCAGATTTTATAGATCCATTCACTCCATCATCTCCAATCCATCCCAGCAACTAGGACTGGGCAAGAATCGGTTCCAGAACCGGTTCTAGCGATTCTGACGAGGTAAACTCAGAATCGATTCCCAACTTCGGAACCGGTTCCCAAGAAGCGGTTTCGCCAACACTAATTTTTAATAATGAGAAACATGTTTAATCAACATTTCCCAATGGTTAGCATTGTTATTTTTGATAAAGACGAAGAGAAGCATATAGGTTTATTCAATAATTCCCAATGGTTTCATTGTTTGGCATTATATTTCCCAATGGTTGGCATTATCATTTTAGATAGAACTATGTTTTGGTAAATTAGATTTTCTCTTCCCGGAAAATAGATATTATTTTAAACATCTATTATTTAATGCACCTACATCATATGCTGTCCTTCACAGCTGGCAAATTAAGACTTTACAATAGAAAGCAATTATGTCACTGAGCTACTTTTAGGAACCTGTTCTAGAACCGGTTCCAGCGATTCCTTTGGCATTGAGAATCGGAACCGTCGGTTATAATTTTAAAGGTTCTTGCCCAGCCCTACCAACAACTATACTGTACATGGTGGCTCGTCTACTGTGTCCACCCATCTTGTGTGTTGCGGGGACAGCTCAGTCTGATGGTGCGAGGAGCGCAGACATTTTAGCTGCTTCAGAAAAATGCCAATGAGCTATGCAATCAATGGTCATAAATAATCAGTCTATAATTGATGAAGTGGGTTTTGAAAAGTAAAATAATATGACTGGTAACGCTAAGTGAGCCGTCCCCGCAACACACGAGTACCACGATACACAAAGGGCTGTCCCGCATTTTTCTCGTCCGCCTTCCTTATTCTCTCAGCTATTTCCCTTATCCTGTTTCTCCTTTATAGAATTTCCCTCCACTTCTGCCAGTCTCCGGGGCGTACTCTCTCTCTCTCTCCCTCTCTCTCTCTCTCTCTCTCTCTCTCTCTCTCTCTCTCTTTCAACACACACACACACACACACACACACACATAGAGGCATATGATTATTTTAAAATCTCACACACCCTATCATCAATTAATGAACAGTAATTAACAAATCTCACCAACCAGATTTTGTCTCTTTTAAGACACTGCAAAATCAGATGAGCACAAACAGGCACAAAAGACGTCACAGCTGTGCAGGATAATGACCGTTTCTTTGAGGGGTCGCTTATTGTCTTTCCTGAAACCTAATTAGTCTCTTCAAGCCGAGGACGAGCTATATTTTTTGTCAAGTTAAGCAAGATTTTAGCATTGAAACCATGAAAACTCTATGTATCTACTCCATTCGAAAAGTCTCTCCTAAGCTTTATAAAATGGTCTGGAAGCAGCAACACCATAAACAAAATATTAATAATAAATACATAATGTTCCCGAATTCAAAGTGTTTGTCTCTTCAACCCGAGGGCGTTGTTTGTAGTTATTCCTGTTGCTGCCGATTGACTTTACTCAGCTTAGGACAAACTTTTCAAATTAGAGCGGTTAGAGACATTCTCCATTAACCCTTTGGCTACGAGGGGTCTACCCAAGGCTTAACCCTTCCACTACCATGACATAATGTTTATTGTATTTATGCTGCCATTTAAAGGGGTGAATAACGGCGTCATCTAACCTCTCCAGTTCCAGTTTTCTCCCCAGAGATGAATATATTAATTTGGAGAAAAGGATTAATAATGTATATATGATGTGACAGCATTGATGAGGTGAAAAATAATTGTATTTGGTAACATTAATAACTTTTAGTGAGGTGAAGTCTCCATTCTTTCGTTCTTGCCATCTGCGGACGAACCGGGAATTTATCTAATTATGGAAAAACGTTTCGAACTGGAGAGGTTGTATTAATACAGTACTCTTCGCTAACCGCTTCACTAAATGGAGAGTCTCTATATCTGAAAAAAAAAAAAAAAAAAATCGTCTGGTAGGCTACCAGTAGGAATTAAATATAAATGACGTCCCCAGAGTGAAGTCTATAGGTATAAGCAGTGGCGTCACCAGGGGGGGGGCTAGGGGGGCTTAGCCCCCCCAAGTCAAGGACTCAGCCCCCCAAAAATTGCAGCCTCCCAAAATAATAATAATAAAAAATCACCAGTTTACATAGTATGCTTGCAGCTCGGCATTGGCCCACCTAGCTTTCCCCCAACCCCCTACCGCCGATCCACTTTTATTCGTGCATCCATATTACTTTAATACAATATTATTTATAGCTATATAATGTGATAAGTTATTCACAATTTACGTCAACCTATGACTCAAATCATAATAGTTATAATATATTAGTTTCCCATATACTTTTTCCAAGCTTGGTTTTCTTTGAAATATATTTATTGCACAAAGAATGCAAGATTGTATTAAATTTATCAAACTTATTATATATTTACAATATAGAATATGGTATATATTAATCACGGAGCTTTAAAATTGGATTATGCAGTCTAAAATATCTGATCTTTGCAATTTTTCACAAATTCGAATGTTCAGAGTATCGAAACTCGGAATGTTTGTTTACATTGAGAAGTGTCTGTGAACTGTGGCTAAATCCTGTGTTGTTTTCGGCTTTATTTGAATGTATTGGTTTCAGTGGCTGTATAGACGTTACTACGTTCCGGCATATTGCTAGCCACCTCACTTTACCTGTTCATTTTTGTTTTTACGGATATGAGATCTAGCCTATACGGTACTTTCTACAAAGAGTCGGCATTACTTAGTTGGTTCAGTCGACACCCGACTGTCAGAACTGAATGTCATTTCCCTATTATAGGCTATTCTACAATAATACATTTGCGGATATCAGCCATCAGCCACTCAGGTGATGAAAAGGTCATCTAAAAATCCTCAGGGACAGGGTGACATAAGGAAATTCTTTCGCACCTGCACCTCCAAAGATGACTCAGATGAGTGCCAAGAAGTGGCTGTTATTGGGAATGAGGTGCCAGAAGCAACCCCAGATAACCCCAAAGCTGAACCCATTCAGACATGTAAGTAGCCCTATATCAAACTTTTTCAGTAGTCATTTTATGAAGCTTAGGCCAGGATTTTTTTAATTGATCTATTTTTGAATTGGCTAGGCCTAGGCTATTTCTCAGTGTTACAAATATATTGTCCTAAACGTACAGAGTGGGAAAGTGAATGGCTTTGTTTTCCTATCACAGTACCGGTAATGGAAGATAAATCTTGGCCATTATATCTATATACATTGAGCTTCTTTGAATTATCAAATTTAATATGGTAAGTCTAAGAAACCGTTATGATACCACATAATACTAGCAGTTTAAGAAAAACTTATCTGCAAAAAAGCTTTATACAATTACCTTGTACACATTATATCATAAGGTTTACTGATACCTAGTATTAGGCCCATCAATATTCATGTGTCCTATAAGTTTCTTATTAATAGCCTGTGAGACCTTATTTTACTTTTGCTTCATCTATAGGCCTCAAAAATTCCCCTAAAACTGCTCAATTTCCGAAAAATTTTCCGGGGGGGCGTACAGCGCCCCCCCGTACCCCTCAACTGCATAGGCTCGCTTCGCTCGCCCCCCCCCCTTCTACCTACACCAGGGCCACAGCCCCCCAAAAATCTGAACCCTGGTGACGCCACTGGCTATAAGTCTTATACAATTCCGGCAACTCGACAACGTTATTTTAAATTTGTTTTTGCTATCCGCAGATGATTTTATTCGCGTTAAGAAAGACTTCTAGAACTGGAGGGGCTATATGTGGCCTTTATCAACAGCTTTACTAATAGGGATACTTTCTAAGATGAACAAAATTGCTTGGTGGTAGCAGTGATAAAATATAAAATATATCGTCGTACTGAAGGGGATGAAAAGTTTACAGTAACTTTATAAATCGTTTCAATCCAAGGAGGTATTATTTACTTGATTAATGCTACCTTCAGATGCTTTTATTCAGCTTACAAATCGGCTTGTGCAGGGGTAAACGGAGACGGTTTCTGATCCCATCACTACTGTATAGATAATCTCTCCCTAGCTTAAGAAAATCGTCCGTATGAATAACAAAATCAATTATACGTCATTATGGTGAAGGGTTTAATCACAGCTAAATCGGGTAAACAGGATCTAATTAAACCTATTATTGCAAGGATCACGTTAGGAGTTAATGGCACACCTGAGCCGTCTGGTACAAGTGCTTGGTTGAGATGAGGAGGCGGGTGACTAAAGGTGTGGACAGAGGTGGATATGCAGGATGGAAGGGAGAGAAGAGGGAGGTTGTGGAAGAGGAAGAATGGAGAGGAGAGTTAGGGCTGAAGGAGAGGGAGGAGGAGGAAAAAGAAAAGAAGGAAGGAACGACATGTGTGTGTGTGTGTGTGTGTGTGTGTGTGTGTGATTAAAGGGTATGAGAAATAATGTCGCAAGCAATAAAGGGCCATATTGGTAAAGTTGGCACAATATTCCCGGCAAGGACGCCATTATACCCCTGTGTCCACACACTGGGCAGCAGCAAGTTCAGGCCGGGGCTTTGATCATAGAGGGAACAGTGGATGTGGAAGCTATATGGCCAGAAATTAATGTAGGGGAGAAAAGGGGGAAAAAAACTGGCCAGAAAAGTATTTCTTGTCTTTGGTCCACCGTATCCTTCATCACTGTTATTTCCCTTTTCTCTTCTCTCCAGTTTCTCTCGTCTTCCTCTTCCGGCTACCAATTTTTCTTCTTTAGTCCACACTTCTCTTATCCCCTTTTCCCTCTTCCTACTATCAATGTGTTTTCTCCGCCCATTTATCTTCTCTCCTTTCCCTCTTCCTGCTTCCAGTTTTTATTGTTTCCATACTTTTCTTGTTTTTTTCTTCCTTCTATTTAGTATCATTAGCCTTTTATTCACTTGCTGCAGACTCGACCTCACTGATCAGAATTTTCCTTCCATTCCTCTCTTTTTTTTTTTCTTAATTTAACTCATCTGCTTGATATTATTTTACACTTTTTATATGCACATAATAATAACACAAACAAACGGACGGGCAAGTAAACATATAAAGGCGAAATTAGAAGGGGAAAAACGACCTACGCACATTAGCAAACAGAAAGACTGACTGATAGACACAAAGACAGACATATAAGGACATTAAAACAGACAGACATGAAAAACAGTCAGACAGACAAAAAAAGATACACCGACACAGACACATAGAAAGATGAACAAGACTCATAGAAAGATTGGAAAAAAAAAAAAAAAAGATTGACAGACAACCGTGCAAGCAAATACACGCTCAGTCAAAGACATTTTTATCCAGACTCAGTGAAAGACAAACACTCACACAGACAGAGAGAAGCAAGTGAAAGGGGTGTGTGAAAGATTAGTAATCGGCTTGTAAATTATCTCCTGGTGTGGATCAATATTTACACACACGCTCGCGATGGCAATAGGAGATATTGTTTTCGGTGTGTGTGTGTGTGTGTGTGTGTGTGTGTGTGTGTGTGTGTGTGTGTGCAGTTTAACACTTTTCCTGCAATAAAACCCGTCTTACGTCGTGTCAACCATAGTAACAGACTGCGCTTAATTCTAAAGAGTAAAATTTCTCCGGAGTAGCCGAGGACGAACAAAAATAGACCCCAACATTTTTTTTAGCATTCCACGCTGATTGCTGGTTTGGAATGACAGAAGGTGGATTATTAACTCTGAGGCTTAGCACTGCCAATAGGATAGCTGTTTCATGAAAATATACAAGAAGCAAGAGGTGAATGTACTAGTGTTGTAGTAGAGTAATATGTCATAGTAACAGCGCTTAATAAAGCATATAATGAAAATTTTATTATATAAATGCCATACGTCTCGCTGATGATGAAGTCTGGAAAACACACACACACACACACACACACACACACACACACACACACACACACACACACACACACACACACACACACACACGGTGAAGATGAAATTTGGTAACGGTTAATATGGGAGGGAAACCTGAGGTAATAAATTCCAGTTATGTAACAGCGTAAGGAGAAAGAAATACGACGTGAGCGCAGAATCTTTAAAAAAGGTGTGTTCCTTTCAAGAACACCTTCAAAGATTGGAGGGCTGCCAAAAGACTTCATCCAACGGCCAATAGGCAGATAAGAACTTGTACATATAATACGTTTTTCATTGTGTTTTTCTCACTTCTACGTGATGGAGGCCTCTCGTAAATTTCCCGTCCTGACACGAAAAAAAAAGGTTTTGTTAACGATGCCGGGGCGACAAACGTTCGTTTTTTTTTCAACACTTTTTTTCATGCTGTGGTAGAGTAAATTTTACGGTTGTATTTCGTCCACTACCAGTTTCGACAAAGGTCATGTTGTCTGGTGGATGTATTGCTCTCTCTCTCTCTCTCTCTCTCTCTCTCTCTCTCTCTCTCTCTCTCTCTCTCATTTTTTCAACTACCTTTTCTTTCGTCTTCCTGTACCTCTGCATGTTTTCTTTCTTTAGTTCTTTCTTCTCGTTTGTCCTCCTTCACTTCTTCCTTATTTAGCTCCCCTCCCTTCCACCTCCATGTCCCGTCGTTTCTAGTCAGAGTAACTGTCGTTCTACTCTCCTCTTCTTCCCTATCCCTTCTCCTCGTTTCAGTCCGTTCTCCCTCTCGCTACCTCTTTCATTTCTTTATTGCCCTTTCCTAACCCACCCACCGCTCTGTTCCTCTTCGTCTCCACCACTCTTTCTGTCCCCCCTTCCACGCCCTTAGCTCTATTCCTCCCTCCCCCACCTTCTTCACCATTCCCATCATGTTTCCTTCTATTCATCCTAGCCTCCTATATCTTCACTTCTCCCTTTCTCCACCATTCATACTCCCTTTCCTTTCCGTTCCATTTTTCCTCCCCTCCTCCACTCCTAACCCCTTCCCTTCAGTTTATCCTCCTTCACGCCACCCATACCCTCCCCCATCACCCTGACTGTGGGTAGACAGGGGGAATGATTAGGTGTGTGTGTGTGTGTGTGTGTGTGTGTGTGTGTGTGTGTGTGTGTGTGTGTGTGTGTGTGTGTGTGGTATTAATGAGTCAAAGGAAAAGTCACAGATACGGGAGTGAAGTTGCTGATGAATGGTGAGGGGTGAAATATTTCAACTCTGGTGTTTATAAGTGATAGTGTGATGATTGCTAATAATGAACGGAATCCTGAACGACTGGTTAGTTTGGTAAATGTCTGTGAGAGGTG
The DNA here is from genome assembly GCF_032717465.1 of Coenobita brevimanus. Taxonomy (NCBI): domain Eukaryota; kingdom Metazoa; phylum Arthropoda; class Malacostraca; order Decapoda; family Coenobitidae; genus Coenobita; species Coenobita brevimanus. The sequence goes on along the minus strand of NC_137016.1, from coordinate 23,013,410 downwards.
GAAGACTAAAAGTTAATGTAAATATTAAGTCAAGTGATTCACCGTGTACTGTACTGGTGGATGCAGAGAAACTTTGACTGGTGGAAGATTTTAAGTACCATGGTACGGTGATGGAAAAGAAATGTAAATGAATCAAGAAAGTAGGTAATACCGTGGCTCAAGGAAGAAAAGTGGTTGGTGTTGTGGTCTTGATGGGGAATAGAGTTCTAGGTAGCCACCAAGACTCCATGAAGGCTGCATAATTGTGTCATCGGCCATATTAATGTACAGGTGTGACACTTGCAGACACGAGTAATAATAATCAAGAAAGTAGGTACTATGTAAGACTATTAAAGTTACGTGTGTGGTCTGTGTCTACTGAATAGGATAAGAAATATAGATTCGTGGAGCATGTGGTTTAAGGAAGCTAATGACCAAAGAGTAGGAGAGAGGGTGGTTAGATGGTAAGGTCACACTGAGAATGGATATGAACAAGGTAATAAAAAGAGCACAGCCGTATGTGTGTGAATTTGATGGTAGAAGGAGGCGTTGTGGGCCAAGAGGATGATACCTGGGTATGGTAGGTGTAGGGGAAACTGATGTATGTAAACTGAGGAAGCAAAAGAACGGGAGAGAATTCAAATGGATGGATGAAATATGAATGAAGACACACGGCAAGGGCTGGACCACTATTTACTCTCAGTGGCTCCTATGACTTACTCTGAGCCGAGAAAAAGCGTCTGGCTTTAGCTGGAACGGAATACTAGAGTTGTCCCAGTCACGAAAGTGTTAATGGTACCAGTATTAGCACACTTAGGTTTTTATACTCACTACCAGGTAAATACTGTAAAATCGTGGGACGTTTACTGGAATAAAATATAAGAGAAGACTCGACCGTGAGAGGGTACACCTGGCAGTGGACTGAAGGAACTTCATCCCACAGACACCTTGATCGTCTGGCCTGTGAGGTGATGATCATTTACAGCGCTTGAATAATGAGTCGCCATATTCACTGACTACTCGGCGACAATTTTTATAGTTTTACATATTCCTGTTCCTATCTTTGGATTCCCCCCACTTCATACATCAAGGAAAAATAGGCCTACAAATACGGTGACGATACGATAATTTACTTCTTTAAATTCAAAACTTTCCTATTATTTATTCCAGTTTTTTGGCCTGAACATTTTACCGGAGATTTTTCCGTCCATCAGACGCTAACTGCTTTCCAGGAATTTCCCCATGAAGAGTTACCCCAGTCCAGTGTTGGTGGAAAGAAGAAATGTTTTTAAAAAGAATGCACTTTCTCGCTGTCCAGTCAGTCTATACACACCACTCTATCCACACTCTCACTAGCCTCTTCACACACTCTCCTATCCCCCTCCACACGATGTCCACCCTTTTTCTCACACACTGCTTCCTCTTTGCCCCACCACACACACACACACACACACACACACACACACACTGTCACGAGTCGGCTCGTGACATCATTTGGTGGGAAACCGCGAACTCTAGTATAGTCTCAGTGTTTATCGTTCAGTTAACCGCTCACCCGGCCGGGAGTGTTTTTCAGGCAATTTTTCAATGTGTCATAAATGATCGTTTTTGTGCAAGACATTAGCACTTCCCCTGAGCGACTTATTGTGGGCGTGTTTCGCTCATTCTAGCTGTTAGTAATGCGGTTGGACATTTGCCTCTTTCCCACGATTCGAAGTGAGTCAAGGTTTGTACGCCACGAAAGCAGGTTTGGCCCAGAGCGTAGCAGTGCCGCCGTTGTACAGTTCCTGAATTTCCACCTACAGTAGTGTGATTGGCGAGACACTTAGCGAGTGCAGTGTCCTTCCTCAGCGACGCCCATTCATCTGCTTAGTCCACTCTTTGACCAATATTTCTTTTCGCGTTTTCCTAGGTTTAAGAGTTAGCTTTTGAGTGAGTGAGTGAGTGCAATCTCCTTACCTTGAATTCATTTTGAAATGTAACGTAAATTTATTTCTTTGTAATCAATAAATTTAACAGTTCTCTTTCTCGAGCTTAATATAATGTAAACTCGTGTTTTATTTTCCATATTAAGCTTATTCTAGTTGCAGCTCGTAGCTTGCATAAACGCATTGCTATTCATAACTGGTATTTAGGCCAGTCCTTTCGTATTAAGCTTAAAATCCGTTGTGCCATCTAGGAGTTAATGCACCAGCAAGAATCTGTTATCATTAATAACATCAGTTATTGATTGTCAGGGGTGAAGTCACTTTCTCCAGAGGCTAACAGTACTAATAAACAGCAATTGTGAGTAATTAGTCTCTGCTGTGTAATGTTAAGAAAGTTTATAAATTTTCGTCCTTAGAGAATCTGCGAAGCAAGCCACATAAAGTAATCATTGCTTGATTTTTAGCAAGGCAATTCATTGTCCCTGTTATCAGTATTATTGAAAATTATCCTTTAATATTGCATGTTCTTTAAAAACCCCGTGACAATTGGCGACCTCATTCCAGGATATTAACTCCTAGCACTATAGCTATTCACGAGGTAATACTCACTCGTTCATACTTTGGTATTTATCATTAAAGTCTGTAGGCACTACTTTACTGGTGATTATTGATTCATTTTTATTAATTTACATAATAGTTTTCACAGTCAGTTGTTTGTTTAATTTTCTTTCTTTACCAGTTTAATTAGATAAAACTGGTCACCACTAACCTGTGCCTATATTCTTTATTCTCAATTATTGACATCTTTCTCTGAAAAAATTGCAGTCAGTACTGAGTCGCTAATTATTTAGATTGAGTTAGTATCATGTCCACCAGCGTCTATGTACAGGAAGCCAAAGATATGGGTCTTACGGACCCAACTGAAATTAAGGAGTTTGTCCTCTCTCGGTTTAATTACGAAAAGCAGCGCAAGAATGATGCTCATGAAGAGCGTCGAATTCAGCGTGAGGAATGCGAAAAGAAGTGTGAATACGAGCAAGAACAGTGCAAACACGAGCAAAAACAATGCGAACTCAAGATAGAACAAGAGTGAGAACAATGCGAATATGAGCGTGAACAACGCGAGAGAGAATGAGAACACGAACGTGCCGAGCGAGAAGCACGCGAAAAACATGAATTTGAAATGTTGAAGCTCAAGTGAGATTCCTTGGCTTCAGACACATCTGGTGCAGCTGGCCCAAGCTCCACGAGCGTTCTCCCCGCACATGTTCTGGCGACCCCACACATCAAGCTTCCTCCATACAAAGAAGGCGAGCGAATCGAGCCATACATAGCTCGTTTTGAAGACATGGCTCAACTGTACCAGCTGGATGATGCAGCTAAGCGGCTTCAGTTTCTTAGCCTGTTTGAGGGCCCTGCCCTCGATATTCTTCAAAGAATTCATGGAGACAATCTCATAAATGATATGAAGGCCGCACTTGTCAAAGCGTATGGTCTCACAGTTGACGATGCCAAGAGCCAGTTCATGAGGGCGCGTTTACAGGATAAAGAGACTGCCGTTCAGTTTCTTGACCGGCTTACTGCTTACTTAGATGAGTGGATGGAGAAAGAAAAAACTCCTTCCACGCGTGAGGGGATAATTGACCTTATGCTGCACACGCAGCTGGAAAAGTCATGGCCTACTGAACTTATGGCTCAACTTAAGATCTGCCAGGTAAGAGATCCCAGCCAAATGGTGAAGAAGGCTAACGCATTCTTTACTGCATACGGGTATCAAACTCACAAGCAGCATACCTGGAACAGGAAACCTGATAAATCTGGGAAACCGTCTCAGACTGAACCCCAGCAACAAGGCCGTTCTCAGAATAATGCCCAAGGTCCAAAACCACAGAAGAAGGACCAGGGGCAAGACGCTCAGAAACCTGAGTGGAAGCAGTACGATAAGCAGAACCCTAACCAGCAGCAGTACCGGTATTTCAAGCAGCAACAGGGCAAGGACAAACCATGTAACCCTCAGTCAGGACAATCGACTTTAGTTTATCGGAGGCAGGATGCAAATGCAGCCCTTATGCCACAACAAGTGTACAGTGGTGCCAACCCCACCAGTACAGGTACTTCCCCACAGTTCACTAGTTCCCCAGCGACAGTGAACCCTCCTCCACAGGTGGTCAATGCTCCAGCTCCTGAGATGGTGAGCACGACCCCACAGATATCAAGTTCTCAGGGCACCACGTTTGCTGCATCGTTTGTTCCGCAGTCTCACCAATGACTGGCTGCTACCTCCTCAGACCCTTCCACCAGTAACACTGCCTTTCTTGTTCAGCCAGGGTTTGTGGAAGGTGTTTCTGTAAATGTACTGAGAGATAATGGTTCCTCAGGTTGCTCTGTCAAGCAGAGTTTAGTTCGGCCCGATGAGTACACAGGTAAGCAGATCCAAGTTAGACTTATTGATGGGTCACTGAGATCGTTCCCTGAGGCACGTATCCAGGTGGCATTTCCATTTTACACTGGTACGACAGTCACAGTTGTCATGCCAGAACCTTTATTTGACCTAATCATAGGCAATATTCCTGGTGACAAGTATAGTTGCACCGAAGATGACTCTACTCAGACTTCGGCTGCAGAAAAACGAGCCATGGCCGAGACTCTGAACTGCGTCACCCCAGTGATCATTGAATCGCCGCAAGATCCGATGTGTAGCCAAGTTGTTGTTCATGAACAACATTCTGACCCGACACTTGCTGCCGTATGAAAGAAACAAAAGGGTAGAGTGATAAAGTATTCACGGGTAGGTCAAGCCAAGTTCCTTCATAAACAAGGACGGCTCTACCGTGAATCACGAACACCCGAGGGCGAGGTTCATCTGCAGTTTGTTGTTCCCGCCAAATACTGCCAAGCAGTGTTAGAATGGGGTCATTGTTCAGCCTCAGGAGGTCACATTGGCAAAAGGAAGACCCAGGGCTGTATCCAAGCTGACTTTTTCTGGAAAGGGATGGGACGAGACATAGTTTTTGTGCATTCCTGCAATGTGTGTCCACGTACAACTAATCAGGGACATGTCCCTCCTGCTCCGTTTGAAACCACACCCGTAATCTCTGAGTCAGTTGAGAGACAGGGCAGTGGTGAAGTAGGTGCAGACCTGATGTCTCGCCTGCTAACTGCTTACTAAGTAGCAACTGTTGTATCCTGGGTTCTGTAACATAGGCGTTCTTAGAGATTTGAGTAATCCAAGGACCAGCCTGGTTCCCAGTCAAAAGTGTTGACCTGACGTCTCACCTGTTGGCCCCACAGGACACAGTATATCTAGGGCCTGTACATACCTATGTACCGTAGGTTAAGGGGGAAGTTTGAGAACCCTGCAGAGACAGTCCGAGGCTGTGTATAAATTACCTTGTGGAACGTCTCGAGCTGTGGGCCTCTCTGAGGATTCGCGGAGTATGCACAGTATCCACACGAGTGTTCACATCCACGGTGAGTGTTAAAACGTGATCTGCCTGAGATTGCGTAGCGATTCTCAGCTTCCTGTCATTAATCGTAAGCATAGAGTTAGTTAACCAGTAAACAGGGTTCCATTAGCGAATCGCAGCATTTGTTGTCCTGCACAGGCGCCCAGCCTTTTTGCTCATGACCACGTTCCCTGGTTAATTTAGTGAATTGCAGCGTTTGATGTCCTGCACAAACGCCCAGTCTTTTCGCTAATTAGGTATAGGGTTTAACCAGTAAACCAGGTTCTATTAGCAAATCGCAATGTTTGATGTCCTGCACAGACGCCCAGTCTTTTTGCTTATGACCACATTCCCTGGTTAATTTAGCAAATTGCAGCGTTTGATGTCCTGCACAAATGCCCAGTCTTTTCGCTAATTAAGTTTAGGGTTTAACCAGTAAACTGGGTCAGCGTTTGATATCCTGCACAAATGCCTTGACTACGTTTCCTAGCTAATAATGTAAATAGTGTACTTTTTGTAACATAAGTACTGATTGCAGGGCAGAGAGAGAGAAATGACACTTTTGATGCTCCACCTTAGTTCCTTTCGCAGGTGCAGCTGGTGGGTGCAGCATTGCTGAGCAGATTAGCTGGTCGTCCCTGTCGCATGCTGCCGCCCTTTCTCTTCTGCCTCATCGTCATTATTTACTATAAATTTATACTACATGATTTTACACGTAGGTACAGTTACACCACAACTGTCACACCTACACCATGTATTACATACATTATGCTACATAACAATTAGTTGTTAATGTAAATGTAGCAAACTTTTCGCTCAGTTTGACCTGAGTACAGGTTTTTTTGCTCACTGGCGACTGTGACTTTCTCCTGTAGCAGGATAGCACACACACCACAGTGTGAATCTTGTGTGACTGAGTTAGGATTTATATGTATGAAAAAAAATTTCAACTTTTGATGGAGCGTAATGTCACAAGTCGGCTCGTGACATTATTTGGTGGGAAACCGCGAACTCTAGTAGAATCTCAGTGTTTATCGTTCAGTTAACCGCTCACCCGGCCGGGAGTGTTTTGCAGGCAATTTTTCAATGTGTCATAAATGATCATCTTTGTGCAAGACATTAGCACTTCCGCTGAGCGATTTATTGTGGGCATGTTTCGCTCATTCTAGCCGTTAGTAATGCAGCTGGACATTTGCCTCTTTCCCACGATTCGAAGTGAGTCAAGGTTTGTACACCACGAAAGCAGGTTGGGCCCAGAGCGTAGCAGTGCCGTCGTTGTACAGTTCCTGAATTTTCACCTACAGTAGTGTGATTGACGAGAGACTTAGCGAGTGCAGTGTCCTTCCTCAGTGACGCCCAGTCATCCGCTTAATCCACTCTTTGACCAGTATTTCTTTTCGTTTTTCCCTAGGTTTAAGAGTTAGCCTTTGAGTGAGTGAATGTGATCTCCTTAATTTGAACTCATTTTGAAATGTAACGTAAATTTATTTCTTTGTAATCAATAAATCTAACAGTTCTCTTTCTCGAGCTTAATGTAATGTAAACTCGTGTTTTATTTTCCATATTAAGCTTATTCTAGTTGCAGCTCCTTGTTAAACTGCACACACACACACACATACACTCACACACACACACACACACACACACACACACACACACACACACACACACACACACACACACACACACACACACACACACGGTACAAAAACAATATTTCTGATCTTTATACACACAATATCAATATTTTATTTTCCAACGACACAAAATTTTGAACGCAAAAATACACCTTCCTGAAACGGCGGGACCAAAAAACACCAAAAAGAAAAAAAAAATGCAGGCATTTTTTACGTAATTCCCTCACGGTATATTCTCTCTCTCACGCGAAGAGAAACAAACACCACAACAAAACGGCCAGTCACACCCCATCCATCACACCCACCACCACGAGCCTTCAATCAGGACTAAAGTGTTGGCCTTTGGAGTGGTGCTGGGGGGGGGGGAGAAGGTGGAGGGGGAGGGGGAGAGGGAAAGTTGACAGATGGAAGGGGAATGGGGAAGGGAATAGGGAACACACGACCACTCTCACGTTCCAGCAATTCCCGATGTCACTAACCAAGGAAAAACTGCCACTCTTCACCAGATTATTTAATTTTCGACATCAAAGTCTGTCTACTAAACTCCGTTCATTTTATGTGCCCTCTGTGTCACTAAAAGGATGGGAGAAATTATAACATTATTTTAGTCACTGCTACAATGAAGAGAGGCTGTATTATAGTCAAGGAAAATAAAGAAATGATGGGCTGAGTCTACCATCTCGGTTTGGGGACGGTTATTATTCTTTCCCTCGTTAAATATCGATAAGCTTTATTTTACATCCATTTCATGTATGTGTCAATCAGAACAAAATAAACAGTGTTATGAGAAACATGTAACGATTCTTCATTCAGAAATATTAGCATGACACGGCTGAAGATCGTGCGTTACGACTATAAACAACAACAAACTCACGTGTGTCTATTGCCCCGGTGGACCTATTGTACAAAGATCATGGAAAACCGTTGCAGAGAAAAATGGACAGTGCCTAGACTGAAGTATTTCCTGAAGTCTGGAGGAATACCCTGTTCAGGGTACACCACTGGTGTGTTGTTTTGAGTTTCTGTACGGTATTTTGGAGCCCTCGGCATCGTCGGATCTCGGCCGGCGGTCTCGTCTCTGCACGATTTCGGCTTTAAACATTGTACAATTTTCATATGAAAAACTTTGTAGATATTCTTCAGCATTTTGGAGATGAAGCATTGTTCTTTTAGAAAGCTAAATTATATGGATTTCACACAAAATGTGCACCTAGAGACTTGTAAATATGTGATGAATGTTGTCACATCCGGTGTGTTTTCACTGCGGCTATAGTAACGTTTTCCTGCATTTACCGCATTAAAGCATATCTAGGAAAGTAGTATAACTACTAAAGAATAATATCATGAAGAACTTGCGTACGGTGTATCATTAAATATCACGGGAGAGATTTTTAAAGATGTGCGATTTCTGTGGTCTCTGCATGAGTAGCCCGACTTCCATATTGAACTAGCTGGCGATCAATGGCAATCTTGAGTTAGAGTGGTATTGACCTTGACCTTCACTCCAAGCTGAGTCAATTACCGCCGGGAACTCAATAGCCTACTGATGATTAAACATACAGTTCAGTATCATGTACAGCCCGGATTTCCTTCCTTTTGTCTGTTATTTCATTAACTCGTTGGCAAAATATGACAATGCTACGGCTCTACATCCTTTTCATAGCACCGCATCGCTCATAGCGTCATATTCCAATGTTCATCTATAAGTACACCTCAGCATTCAAGACTGACAAAGGGCAATTTAAGCCAAGTTAGAGTGAAAGGAGTATAGGTGGCTGAGGGTACAGATCCTGCCTTTGATGCCCAAGATGATCACGTCACTTTTGGTCACGATCATCATCTTTTCCCAATCCATCCATTACCCAGAACTGATAACAGTGACATGGCTCGTAAACCAGTGTTGTGTTTCAGTCTTGGGAGTGTTTGAATTCTTTCTTTTTAGGTCTTACGTGGCAATATTTTTAGTAGATGCTTGGTTGGAAATAATTTTGATGGTTCCTACGCCTTATTTCCTTGCATGTGTGTGTGTGTGTGTGTGTGTGTGTATGTGTGTGTGTGTGTGTGTACACCCAAGTCTCCATTCCTACTACGTTACCTAATATTCAATTCTTCATCCTCTGCTCCTTCCAATGTCCACTCCTTCCTTTTGACTTCTAGCAGGCCTCACAAATTTTGGCCATTTTATTTGTCCATGGTCGATAACATGGACATCGAAATTTGTGCTTGGGCCAGGATGTGAGCTAGTGCTCTGAGTAACACTGTACATTAATTTGTAATTTTTCAGGTAGTTTTTCTGACTGGCTATGGGAACACTGTCAACCTCTTCACCTGAAGGAGGCATTATTCATATTATTTTCGTCGGCAGTTGTTAATTTCATTTACGTTAGAACATTCTAGCAGTGTTGAAGCAATGATGATTTTTTTTTTAACACTTCTAGTTCGTCAGTCTCTTCGAGGCTGAATAAAACTGTCCAAAGGTACGGAGAAAAAAAATAATAATGTCCTCATAGTGATGGGATTAAGCACGAATGATTGAGGGCGCACACACACACACACACACACACACACACATTTGCAATGAAAGGTATTCACGCACAGAGGGACTGGCTCGATGCACCACGGGATGGTCAGCAGTTTTTCCAGTACATCAGGTGGTAATTACGCCACGCCTGGAAGGACATTTGAGAGATATTACGTGACCGATAACCGCCTCTGGCAAGTCCGTTTCCACTGCACACCCAGTGATTGTGATGATGGAAGAGTGGGTGATGTGACCACTGTGACACTTGACATCCAGTGATTGTGATGATGGAAGAGTGGGTGATGTGACCACTGTGACACTTGACATCCAGTGATTGTGATGATAGAAGAGTGGGTAATGTGACCACTGTGACACTTGGTGTAAGTACTGAATGTCTGTTGGCAGGTTTCCAGAAATTAATGACTATCGTTGGTGGTCACTCAAAAAGTTTGAGAAAAGAAGATGGAAGACCATGACCAATATACAGTATAGCTATTGCCTTATCTGATTTAATTTACCATCTCATGGTGGGAACATCTCCAGTATCCATTTCCATCTTACGGCAATCGATTTTATTCAGCTGAGAGTGAATCCTGGAAAACTAGGTTTCAGTCTCTTCACCCAGAGTATGTAATTTCTCTTACTCAAGGTTTTGCTATACGATGTTATCCAGACCAGGAGAGACTTCTTCAGCTGTGGGGAGGGGTGTTATATACATTCTTAATTAAAATATTCAACACTAGTGGCCTTTCTTATATTAAACAAAATCATTCGGCGATGATTAGAATAAAATAAAACAATACGTTCTTACCCTTTCTTATCGCATTATATCGTCAATTCACGTTTCTGTGTTTCCCTCCGCCATACTCAACATAATCTTCCAGTGAGGCAAACGGCAGAAGATTGTAGTATTATACATCTAAGAAAGAATTGCTGATACTTAAGAAGTTAGTAATCCCTTTAATATATTCAGTACGACGATACCATGTCAAATGCCATTTTCCTGAGAGCCAGTTGATTTTATTCGGTTTATCAAAAACCCGCGGCAGTGAAGGAGTTAACCTCTTTGATACGCTGACGTCACCTTCGCTGCACTTGTGCCTCTCAAAATTATGGCATTAATCGACACTTTACAATTTACTAATCCCGAGCGCTTTTTCCAAAGCAGAAAATATCAATCTGGAGGTACCATGAACACAGTAAATATAAAACGTCCTATATAGTCGCTGGGAGGGGTGTCTCCTGAGCTTCATAAATTCATCGTCCAGTGGTAAGAATTTACAAGAATTTAAAACATGAGTTGCCATTGTGTTCATGGTTCATGGAGATCATTTCTATCTCCATCGCCACAACAGCGCTCTCCCAGGTGGAATAAAACCGACCGGATGAAGCATAAATACTAAATAAACAGTGGTGCTGGTGCTGAAGGAGTTAATGTGGCCTTAATAAACGCCCGGGACAGAGGCCACACCCCTGACACCAGTGCAATGGCAGCAAGTATTTTCTGTACAGGATATTCCATGCGTTTATTGGGTTAGGGAGTCTGGCTGGCAGTAATTCACAGTTTATTTGTGCTGTTTGGAAGTGGCGGGTGAGGCACTGGACGCTGATGGAAAGTCAACGTAGAGAGACGAGTAAGTGTGGCAGTGGTGTGTATATATATATATATATATATATATATATATATATATATATATATATATATATATATATATATATATATATATATATATATATTAGTATATTTAGGCAGAATGTTTTCTTTTATACAAAAATCATTAAAGACCAAGGCATAGCCATTGTTCACTATTTTTCTGTTGATCTTTTCGAGTTTTCTTACACATTGTTTTACACTATGATTCAGGTTGTAGATAATATGCCCGAGATCCATGTCGTAACTATATTTTATTATTTATTTTCATTTTCCTAGGACGTTTCGTGTATCCTTACACATCATCAGCGACTGTAACATAGATACAATACACTATAAAACATGACATATACAACATAAACCTATACAATATATATACTGAAATGTACAACAACGACTAATAAAAGTGTAGAGTTACAAGAGTATGGATAAAAGAGACAAACCCTTTAGGTGAAGTCAAGTATGAGCTACAGTTAAAAGTGTATGGATAAAAAAGACAAACCTTATAGGTGTAGTCAGCTATGAGCTACGTGGTTGACTGCGAAGGTTGTATGGGTGAGTGGGTGCTTGTGGCTGTGTAGTGTTGCCAGTTGTGTTATTGTGTGTGTAATGTTCATTTGTAATTGTCGCTGCTTGTGGTCGGGCCTTTGTGTATTTAAACAGTTTGAGGGCACGATCTAGTCCGGTAGTTTGGTTGTTTATGGCTGGCGTGTTTTCACGTATGAGAAGTGCTTCTGCCAGTTGTAGTCTAATGTGGTCATGACATTTTTTATACTACCGGACTAGATCGTGCCCTCAAACTGTTTAAATACACAAAGGCCCGACCACAAGCAGCGACAATTACAAATGAACATTACACACACAATAACACAACTGGCAACACTACACAGCCACAAGCACCCACTCACCCATACAACCTTCGCAGTCAACCACGTAGCTCATAGCTGACTACACCTGTAAGGTTTGTCTCTTTTATCCATACACTTTTAACTGTAGCTCATACTTGACTTCACCTAAAGGGTTTGTCTCTTTTATCCATACTCTTGTAACTCTACACTTTTATTAGTCGTTGTTGTACATTTCAGTATATATATTGTATAGGTTTATGTTGTATATGTCATGTTTTATAGTGTATTGTATCTATGTTACAGTCGCTGATGATGTGTAAGGATACACGAAACGTCCTAGGAAAATGAAAATAAATAATAAAATATAGTTACGACATGGATCTTGGGCATATTATCTACAACCTGAATCATAGTGTAAAACAATGTGTAAGAAAACTCGAAAAGATCAACAGAAAAATAGTGAACAATGGCTATGCCTTGGTCTTTAATGATTTTTGTATATATATATATATATATATATATATATATATATATATATATATATATATATATATATATATATATGTACGCACCCGTAGAGAGAGAGAGAGAGAGAGAGAGAGAGAGAGAGAGAGATTTGAAAATGATAAAAAACGAATTAAGACACCCAGTGATATGGACGCAGACATGGAATAATACAAAACAATGGAAGAATGTGAGAATGAAAATAAAGATAACTGATGGATGGTTGGCAGAAGGTAAAAACGAGAGGTGTGAGGATAAGAGAATATGAAGGTGCGAAAAAAAAAATGTGAAGATAGATCAGAAAGGGAGGAGCCGATAATATTTTAAAAGGATGAATTACGCCAGAGGGGGAATTCAGACGAATGGTGAAAAACAGCAGGTGAAGTATAATATAGATGAATGGCAGTGGATAGCTATCTAAGGAAAGGAAAGGAGAATGAGAAACGAGGAAAGATCTGTAGTGTAAAAGGGGGAAGATATTCTTTTCTTCTTGTCCTCATTCTTCGTCATGTCACCGTTCCCCTTGTCACTTTCTGGCCACTCCACTGGCAGTTCACCAATTTTTGTGTTTTCGTTCACACATATCCGATCCCTCCACCACGTATTACAGCTTAATTCCTTCACTGCGATGACACATAATTTCATCTTATGTTTGCTGTCATGAAACGATTTTATTTAACTGACGAGACTGATTTGCTAGTATTATTTTCATCCTTTTCATTCTTCCTGTCTGCCCTTCTCACCGTTATCTTTTCATTATCTCCCCCTTCCTTATTTCCTTAACTTTCGCTTTCCTTCCTTCCTTCCTGTATTCTCCTGTGATCCTTCCGTCAGCTTCTCCAGCATGTCAACCAGCCATCACAGCGGGTGCCAGGGAACAATGACCCCCACAGTGCCACACGAGGGACACAAGGCCACCCCGCCTCTCACCACTCTAAATACTCGTGTCATTGTTCCCGCAACACCTCTTCCTCTGATTTACGTTAGCCATGGCGTAAAAAAATGTGTTGGAAGACTATGCTATTATCTTCGTGAGTTTTTAGAAAAGAGTTACTTTAGTTCCGTCAGCCATACCGTAAATTAAAGGGGAAGATCACGCTGCTGTCTCAGTTTTACGTCAACCATATCGAAGAGAGAACCTGTACTTTTTACACAGGAAAAATCATCAGAGAAATTACCAATATGCCGGGAATCGAACCCGGGACTCTCAGGTGAGAGCCTGGCTCTCACCTGAGAGTCCCGGGTTCGATTCCCGGCATATTGGTAATTTCTGTGATGATTTTTCCTGTGTAAAGAGTACAGGTTCTCTCTTCATTCTGACTTGCCGTAAGTGTTTGGGATAGATTAAAAGCATCTACTTGCCCGAGTGCCAGGGGGTAAACTCATCCTCTTGATGCCCACAGTGGGGGTGGAGGGACGTTGGTTACAAGATTGTGACAACGTGAGTTAGCTTTTACCTGGTCGTGGTGTAGTGGTATACTGCTTGGTTCTCACCTGAAAGTCCCGGGTTCGATTCCCGGCATATTGGTAAGTCAACCATATCGTTGAAAGAAACTGATGGAGGAAGACAATGATTTTTTTTCTTTGTTCATTTGTTTACACGTTCAGCACATCGTCAAATAAAAAGTGCAGGAAGTAGACACTTAATGTCTTACGTAACCACAGGCCTATCGTAAATTGAACGCGGAATGGGACTGAACACTGCAAGGTGATTTGCTTCCACCTCAATCGCACTGCACACACACACACACACACACACACACACACACAAAGATGATAAAATAGGAATAAAACACCGCTACTCATGATTCTTTTACCTCAGTCACAATAAAAAATTGTGCTGGGGGAAGACACAGCTGTCTTCGTGTGTGTGTGTGTGTGTGTGTGTGTGTGTGTGACGTTCACGTTTATGTGAGAGGGCTGAGTAGATATTCTGTGTGCGTGTAGGTGTAGTACACAGACAAGGTGTGGGACATGAGACACTATTCTTGCTGCCTCCAGACCACTTCATGCAGCTCTTGATATGCTTGTGCACTGAAGGGGTTACATTCAGCCTTATGGGGTCCGACCACTACCATAGAACTTTCCTAAATTGACAAAAATCGCCACACTAACAACATCTGAGCTGACCTTGCCCCGTGGCCTGGACGTTTGACCTATCCATGTGGCCTTGACCGTTGAGTGATTGTCTGCAAAATCTATTTTTTTTTCTTTAATTCCTGCCTTATCCTCAAGCCTCCCGTAAAATACTGTCAGAAATGGGTAAAAAATGTCCAAGCTAACATTTTTGTGACCTTGACCTTTGACCTTTGACCTATTGTCAAAGGTCAAAGCCCTTGGGGGGGATTGGGGGGATGGGGGAATCAGCTCCGTTTCATTTGCCCCTCCTTGTTTTAGGGGCAAAATGGGGCCAGATTCCTTTTATGCCATTGGGAAACTCACAGTATTAGAATGTAAATACGGCCGGTCGACTCCAGCTTCCAAAGATATCCCTGGTTTTAATTTGAGAAGGATTTTGAACAAAAAAAAAAAAAAAAAAAAAAAAAAAGAGCAGAGCCAGATAAAGGGACACGGCACAGGAATGACAGGCTACCAAGAGGCCGACCTGCCTTGGCAGGGAACTGGCTTACTGGCACAAACCACGGGTGTTCTGCACCCACAGAATTGCACTGTCACACAGTCGCCTTTGTACTGATCTTTGACCTACTGTACATGCAG